>NC_045434.1:124532521-124634084 GCF_002776525.5 Piliocolobus tephrosceles | reverse complement strand
GGGGGGGGGGGGGGGGAGTTTCTAATACAGTCACGACAAGAGTGGGGGCTGAGAAAGCCCGCCCCGGGCGCATCGGCTGGGAGCGACTTTTCTAGGAGTGGAAGGGCAATAGGCGGGGCACGGGCATGTCGGGAGGGGGGGGGGGCGTTCCGCAGGTGCCACCAGGTAAATCTTGGTCTCCTCGGATTGACATCACGTGGTGCATGCCTGATTAATCTGCACCTTCCCGGGCGTCAGCTGCATTCTCGCACACACGGGAAGAGTTGGTGGTGAAGAAGAACCCGGAAGTGCACCATCCTGCCTCCGTTCGTCCAAACAATGAGGACCAGTTGAAATTCTACCCCTGGGGACCTTTGCACAGACTACTTTGGTCCGTGGCTAGGACACAAGAGGGAGGTGAGCCATTGGTTCATTTGTTTTCAATCCATACCATATTATTCTGTATAACACAAGCCACTTCACTCTGGTATAATATCAACTGCATTCTCTCCTTCTTGGCCTTAACCAGACCATGAGGCCTCTAGTGTCCCCTCCTTATTATATTCTCTCTTGCTCCATACAAAATCATTAGCAGCACTTGTGCATGATTTGGTTGATTCTCTTGCCTGTTTGGCTGCACTTAGAATCCTAGAGCAGTTCTGCAAATGAAAAAATGTCCAAGTAAAGGCTCTACATGTTAGGATAATTCAGTAACTAATGGTTGCACTGTTAATTTGATTTTGCTGCTGATCAGAGATAGGAAGAGAATTGTAATTGAAATGCATTGCAACCGATTTGTAAATGTTGGTACACATTATCCGTCATTGTTATGCTATTATGCTATTAACATAAATTATCACATAGCGGTAATTTGAAATTGTGAACTGACACAGGTATATCTCATTTCTGGCAATAATGACACATAAAGGAAGGAGGTCAGGCTAAATGTTGCATAGTATTATTGTGTGAACTACTGATGGACAGTAGTGATTAAGTGATGTTAGCATTGAAAAACTAATTTGTTCATAGCATTTCTATTTTTTGTCATACATAAATTTTATGTATCACATTCAAATGAGTAATAGATTTTTTTTAAGAACATACTTTTCAGGCTAACTTTACTTTTTCTTTTTCTTTTTCTTTTTTGTTTTGGAGATGGAGTCTTGCTTTGTCACCCAGGCTGGAGTGCAGTGGCACGATCTCAGCTCACTGCAACCTCCACCTCCTGGGTTTAAGCCATTCTCCTGCCTCAGCCTCCCGAGTAGCTGGGATTATAGGAGTGTGCCACCACACCTGGCTAATTTTCTTTGTATTTTCAGTAGAGACAGGGTTTCACCATGTTGACCAGGCTGGTCTCCAATTCCTGACCTTGCGATCCACCCACCTCAGCCTCCCAAAGTGCTGGGATTCCACCCAGCCACCAAGCCTGGTCAGGAGCAATTTTTCTAAAGTCACTTCTGCTTCACACTGATATTAATTTTAGTGAGTTTTTGTTTCACTTTTTTTTTTTAGCTTTATACATAGTGATAGGACATTTTCTTTAAAAAATTAGAGGACACAAGAAGACACTGTTAAAAAGAGAAGTTCTTTAACAGTGAATTCTTGGTTGACTATATGAACCACCAATTCATTTGTGTATTGATCAAGTGCCTTCCCTATTCTTAAAGCAAGTTAGGACAAAAACAATAAGCATATGCTTCAGGAGACGAGTATTCATTTTGACTAAAGGAACTGTGTATGCAGGCAGATTCCGTGTTGACTCTATACTATGGAGAAATACTTTCCGTTTTCCAGTGTAGTCTATCAGATTACATACTATATTTGGTCTTTGGGATCGACTAATGAAAAGAAAACTAAGATCGATTATATGATGGGAGACAAAGCCAGATGAGAAACATTGGATTCCTCAGATTTAGGCTTTGAAAATCTTACATGCTCGAAGCCTCTCTGCCAGAGGTTATCAATGGATACCGCAATGAAAACATTAGACAGGTGTCACTGTGAGATCTTGCCACAGCCAGATGTCAAGAAAAAAAAAGTAAAATGACAAATGGACCCTTAACAGAATAATGTGCTATCATCACATCCCCTCCCAAAGAGTCCCATCAGTTCTAGGACTGTTGAGTCTATGAGAGTCATACAATACAACTATTTATGAGATGGAGATGACACAACAACACCTGTGACATTCTGGAGCTGTGAATTGGGAGGCCTAAACAGGTTCCTTGAGGCTCAGGTGTGGAAGCAGCTGCACATAAACTTATAGAGAACATGCCATAACAATTTAGTTATTTCGTTATTCTCAAATAATATTTAGTTATTCTCAAATGTGGCATGCTAAATGCAGTGTCAGGACACAGGAGTTTTTTTTCTAAGTGATAAGTTCTACAATAATCATGAAGGATGAAAGACATATGCCATCAAAATTACCCTTGAAAATCTCAAGAAGATGCCATATTGGAGACTGAGACAATCTCTCAGTGAATCCTACACTGCCAGCTTTATTCCCAGGTTTGATTAATCATTACATATTTCTGCGCACCAGATGTAGTAGGTGCCATTCCTTTAGGGCCATAAAGTATGAGAAATATGTATTTTTAAACACTAGAATCTGAGTCAACATAGCACAGATACTTGCGTGATGAGGGGCACGTGAGAACTGGGGCTGGCTTGAGGAACAAATTTTCATATTCTCACATTCCACCTTCAATTCTCTCTGGGACATACATACCTTGAGTGAAATGGCCAAAATTGCGGTCTGTATTGCTTTCGTAAAATTTTTCCCTTTCACTCTCTTCCTCTCTTTGCACTGCCTCTTGTTCTTTTCCTCTCCCATCCCCTTCCTTCCTTCCCCTCCCCTGTGAACTCTCAGCATTATTTATATTTCCCCCACTAACTCTTTGAGATGGGGTAGAAAAATTAAGCCTTAAAAAAAAAAAAAAAACCCAAAAACTTATATATGGTCTTTCCACAGCTCTAAGGTTTCTAGTTTCAATTTCTAGTTTAAAACCTGTATGTCTTATTTTCTGTTAGCAGGATTTCTTAACTTTTTATAGGCCAGGATTTTTGAGTAGTCGATGAAAGCAAAGGGCCCTTCCCCAGAAAAATGTACTATTTGCATTCAAATTCAATTTTTCAAAAATCAAGGTGAACTCATGGTCCTATAATCCTTAACTAAGATTCTCTAGAGTTTCTCTTTCACCACAAGTTTCTTTTTGTAATTGCAAGTGTCCCATGTTCTTGTAATCTAATATTCTATGTTTTAGAGGGAGACTATAATGATAATAATGACGATTATACTAGGAATAAATAGGTAACATTCATTAAGAGCTTAAATCTTTATAGGCATTAGGCCAAGTTAACTCATTTACCCTTTACCAAAACCCAGTGATGAATGTGTTGCTGTTGTCATTTACTGTTAAGAAAACTGAGGTATAGGGAAGCTAAGAAGTTTGCTCAAGATTGCACGATTAGTGAGCCGCTGAGTTATAATTTGAGCCCATTCGCAGTCTGGTTTGAGAGGCCAGTCTATGAACCATTTGGCAATACTGCTTTGCTATATATTAAAAGACACTGGGTTTCTTTCCTACCTGGCTTGGTAAAAAAGAGAAGAGAAGATGAGCATGGCCATATTGTACCATCAGATTGTGACTCTCTAACACTGGTCCTTGCTAATCAGGAGAGCATCCCTCCTTAAAGGAGAGGATGTGCCTTCTCTTAGTATTTGATGCTTGCTCTTGACCTACAACTACATCTATCCAGTCTTAACGATCAGTCCTCCTGGTAAGCACTGGAGTCATTTCAGCAGTTTGATAGCCTGATTTTGGATTCTTAAAAATATTATGCCTACTTTCCAGAATAACTTAATCTCATATTGTAATTTCAGAGAATGTTTAATTAAAAAAAGATATTATTGAGGCTTCAAGCACGTAATGACTTTTCATACATATCAGAAATCTAACCTGCAGTATCTTAAGGAAGAAAACAAATTTATTGGATTGTGGTGTCCAAAGAACTACTGAACAGTGAAGTAGTGGGAGGAGCAGGGAGGCCAGGAGGCCTCAGGAACAACTTAGACAAGGAAGCAAGCACTGATAGGTCCCTCTGGTTCTAATCTGCTGTTCCTTGCATTCATTTTCTCTTACTGCCAACTCACTTTCTTCAAATGGCAGGAAACATGAATGACCATAGCTATAGCTTACAAGTTTTATATTTTACATCTTATCACAAGAGGGTGAGAGTTTTGTCATTGTCTTGATGTCAAGTTAAAAAATCCAAGGCAATTTATTTTATTGACCTAACTTGGGTTAATTTCCCACCCCTAGAATAAATCAAATGTGACTTGAGATGGAGAAATAGGATCATTTGTGAAAACATGTCAGTCTCATAGAAATATGTGAATGGAATAGAAATGGAGAAGTTCCCAGGAGAAGGGACAGGGTGATGAATAGACAATACTGGTTTGCTGAAAAGTAAAACTCAACTAAATTATTTGTTTGAAGTTAGCATTAAATTATAGAGGTAACTATTAGACAGGGGGCTTGAAAATGTATTTCTTGCTTTATACAATTAGAATAATATACTGGGAAAATGGTGTGCAAATTGAATTTTGTTAATTTAATAAATAGGCAATTATATGGAAAAATTTCATTATGTCTTTCAGGAAAAGTAACATTATTGTGAAGTAAATAATATTATCATTAATTTGGATTTTTAGATGAGTTCATTTAAAGTGAGATAAACTTGCAATGAGGAGCCAATGGGAATAAGAAGCACCTATCTTAGAATAGCTAGGACCTTCGACTGAATGACTTCTGGAAGAATCCAGGACTATGATTAAGATAGCTTTAAACAGAGAATGAAAGTGTACATGCAGAGTTCAGTGACTAAATTGTCAAAGTTTTTTGATGCTGTACCTATCACCTGGTGCATTTTAACAAAAGGAGAAAAATAGAATTAGTATGCACAGGACATTGTGTAAAACAATTCTAAGATGTAGACCTGGGTCAGCTCTTAGAGGAATCTGAAATTTGCAACTGGGAAATATCACTGGTCTAGCTCCAGTTGCCTTACATTGCTATAGTTGTGCTGAGTAAAAGATTGTTCTGGATAAGCATGTATTTAGGAACTATGTCATTGAAAAAAGCCTTGCATTTTGTGGAGGTCATATTTTCAGCGTTGAACTAGAACCAAGATGGGAAGGAGAAATTTCTTTCTCATTCTTTTTTATTTGCATTAAGTGAGAAAAATACATTTACATTTGGGACTTCACATATTTGAAAATATGTGCAAGTCAGGTTGAAGATTTTCTTCTTGACCAGCTTCAGTGAGTGTGAGAAATAGTGTTGTGCTGGGGATGGGTACATGCGGCAACGAACCCCATTATTTGGAAAAATGAACAGCAACAATTTTAGCTCAAATACTTCTTTTGAAAAGATGCTTTACATGTAGATTTATATTTGGTATTAACAAATCTCTTTTGTCTAGTATGAACTCTGGGAACGTGATGATAATACTAGGGCTAATTTGTAGTAATGTTTCTTGCACCTGGGAATAAATGTGCATTTGTACAGAAAGTTGAAAAAACAATTTAATGTTGAAAAAATATAATCTCTAATTTATGGTGATAGTAGGCTATCCTAGTAGCTTGAAAGGACAAGCAGGCATATATGGGGAGAACAAGGAGCAGAAGGATGAGACAGGGTGGGACAAATGCAAGAAGGGGGCAAAATTGACAAGAAATGAAGTGTGCTTACACGGACTGTAATTGATCTAAATATATGCTCTAGCTGATAGACACCCTCCTGAAGTTGCCACTCTGAAAAAAAAAAAACACTCTTGGTTAGTTTTATCCTTGTCCCACCTTCCTTCCAAGTCCTTCAGGAAGAACTTTCAGGCTCCCTTTCTTCTGTGCTCTAGACACTAGGACAGGGGCAGGAAATCTAGAAGCAATGAATCATGTGTTATTTGGAACTGATTTGAATGTAGAGTCTGACCCTTTGCATCTTTTGGAAATATTTCAAGAAATACATAGCCAACTCCAAGGAAAACACATTTTTACCAAATCCCTCAGTAATAGGACAGAAAAGAACTTTAGGAAGAACTTAAGTACAGTTCTAATTTTTATTATGTCAAGAACATACGAGATGAGGTGGAGCCTCCAGACTTCTTTATAACAGAGATAAAAATTCCCAAAAACATACCTTTTTACCTCCTGCAAATAATGACTTAGGGTTCAGCTAGAAACTTATGTCCAAACTAAAGGTTTTCCATCCATTGTGGAATGGTTTATTTCTTCTGGAAAACTTGCAAACCATCTCTCCATATGCAAAAGAGTGGAACAATGGTAGACAGAAGGGAATAGAAAAACAAGGAACACTTTGTCTTCAAAATAACAAATGGTTATTAGAGTATTGGCAAAGGGATAGAAGATGCAAAGGACAGGGTGTGTGAAGAGAAAGAAGAGAACCACAGAAGGGTCAGACTACCAGCTGTCTACCCCCTACAAACCTCTTAGGGCAGAGAGAGATTGGGAGGGGACTCTCTTCTTCATCCTAGCCCAAACACTCCAGAGAAAAAGGCAGGTCTATTAGTCTTCTAGGGCTCCCATAACAAAATACCATAGATTGGGTAGCTTAAACACCAGAAATCAGTTTCTCACAGTTCTGGAGGCTAGAAGTCCAAAACCAAGGTGTTAGCAGGGTTGGTTTGATTCTGAGCCCTCTCTCCTTGGCTCGCAGATGGCCACCTTCCCATTGAGTCCTCAAATGATCTTTCCTCTGTTGGCCCACACCCCTGGTATCTCTCTGTGTGTCCAAATTTCTCTTCTTATAAGGACACAACTCAGATTGGATTAGGGTCTAGTCCAGTGGCCTCATTTTAACTTAATCCTCTCTTTAAATCCCCTATCTCCAAATGCAGTCACACTCTGAAGTACTGGAGGTTAAAGCTTCAACATATGAATTTAGTGTGGGTTAGGGGGACACTTTTCTGCCCATAACAGCAAGATAGCTCATCAGCCTGTCAGCCTCATAAATAGGCATCATTACAGAGATGAGCAGAAGATTTTTGTTGTTGTTGTTTAATTGGAGCAATATTTCTGTAAGGTAGGGTAATGCAAAGTGTGGTCATCATTTACTTTCAGCTATCAAGACTCTGGAGACATAAGGTAGACAGTGAGTAAACTGGCTCTTTGACCCAGGTGTGGCCTGACTTTTGCATCAGCTCTTTTCACAGGAGACTGAAGTATTTAGGGACAAAATATTATCTGATTGCCTGAGAATGGATTTCCTAAAAAGCTACCAATCCTGCTACAAAGGCTTTGCTACCATATACCTCTCATTGCTGTGTTTACTCACCACGGTGGAGTGTTTCCAATCCTGTCAACTTGCCTTTGATTTTACATTTTTTATTGTAACTTTCTAGCCAAATATCAATGCTGCTGTCTATCTTTTATATGTTCAAAATAAAAACATTGCGCAGTGGTTATGTTTTTATTTTATTTAAAGATTATTTCTATTTTTGGCAATCTTTCACAGCTCTTTTCAGCACTGATGCTACAATAAACCTTTTGAAACTCTGGCTTTTATGAAGAACAAAACAAGCCAGAGAATTATTTCACTCCACAAAGTTGGGAGACAGATTTTATTTGCACCCTTTAGTGTTCATAAATCCTATATATCTCCATTATAGGTTTACCTTAAGAATGGAATTTTGTGTCTTGCTTGCATTTTATAAATTTTATCTGGAGTATTTCACATAAGGAAGTACTTTCATATCTTTTATTTAGAACCAAGACATCTTCTGGGCTAAAGACGTGACTTTTAGAAATGGAGTTAGGACATGATAGTCTGCCCCAAATGAGAGACAAATCTAAAGTATGCTGAGCTAAGAAGCAAGACAGGTTTCAAAAACCTCTTACCATATTTATTTTTATACGTACATTTTATCTTGTGTTCATTCCCATATGATCTGCCATCAATTACCCAATAGTAATGAAAACCTCCATGTTTTTACAAGGTAGAGATACAATAAAACTAACTGGAGGCTGGCAAGGCCACCACTTCAGCTTCTTTTCATATTACCTGTCCCTGCATACCCCTGACTCCTTTCCTGTGACCTTCTTTCAAGTTTCTATATATATATTTTTTTCCTTTTCATCTTTTAAAGTTTTTTTCTCTCATTTATTTTATTGGGAAAAGCATAGTGTTGTATATCAAATCACCTTGGACTCAGACTAACCAGAAATTGAAATCTCAGCTCTGTACTTGCTGCATACACTTGGACAAGTTACTTACCCTTTCTCTGCCTTAGTTTCCTCATTTCTAAATTGGTGCAAATATGAAAAATAAATGAGACTGTACTTATAAGGCACTGAGTCTAGTGCTACATAGAATAGGTAGGTAGTCTTGGCTACATAGTGTGAATGAAAGCTATTTTAATCTTTCTTATTCCCTCTCCTTATTGTCCTCTTTAAGTCTTTTCCTTCCTTTCCTTCCCTCCCCCTATCTCCTACTCTTCTTTATTTTCTTTTTGGTTCTTTATTGTCTCCAGTCTTTTCTTTCTTCCTCTAACAATGACAGAGTATACACACTTACATATATACAGATATATATGTAATGAGATTATCATGTCCTAACTCCATTTCTAAAAGTCATTTATTTGGCCCAGAAGATGTCCTGACTTTAAATAAAATGCATGAAATTTTTCCTTATTTTATGTGAAATACTCCAGAAAAATTTATAAAATGCAAGCAAGACACAAAATTCCATATATACATATAATTTCCTGTGACCTAATCCAATGAGTTTCAAATAATTAACTATATTGGGAATCCTTACGGATTTTTAATTATTTCAAGAGCCTGAGGGAAGCCTTAAATTGATCTGCAATAGCACTTCATTTCTTCAGTTTCTTTTCTTTTGGTTCCAATTAGGTCAACTCAGTATAGAGAAACTGTCTGGTTCATGCTGATCAGAATCTCTGATGAGGAGTGATAAATGTCTTTCATTTTAAAAAAGAGAGAAAGTGGGGGAAATGATCAACTTATACTTTTTCTGGTAATAACATCTTTTAACATGTGACGTTCATGGGTACCGGAGAAGCAAATGAACAAATTAAACTCCTTATAGCTCTCTTTTCTTATGTCTAAAATTAAAGAGGTGGACTAGATACTTTTATCTTTTCTGAATAATAGTGGTAGGACCATATCAGAGTGATTCTTTAATTGAAACATGCTTTGGTGTTTCAGGCCCTCAGCCCTTTCATTATGGTAAGACTATAAGAAAATGTTTATAAATCCTATCATTGTATTAGTTATTTAGGAATATTATTGAGGACATTTTCTAACCACATTATTGAATGTGGCTCTGGTGTGAAACCCATTTCACTATTTCACACTGGAATCCAGAAAGCTCAGAGTCAAATTCAAATCTTAACCACAGGCATTGAAGAGGTCGTTTTAGGCTAACTGTACTCTAATATCTCTGGTCCTGGAGTTTAAAAAACAATTCATTGATTTCCAGTTTATGGTTTCATACACACAAAGCTTAGAGTTGCCACTCTATCCTAAAAACAAGTAAAAAACTGAACAGACTGAAAAATCAACTTTTCTTAGGTCCATCAGAGAGGTGAGGACACAAGGCAAACTGCTAAACCCAAGACTAGAGAGACAGGCAAATGCAGGCAGTCAAGGCCTGTCAGAAAAGAGACTTGGGAGAGGAAACAGACATGGGAACAAGATCTAGAGTAAGAAAACCTGAACTGTAATTTGTGAATTGCTAGAGGCTTAGTGTGGACAAATTTGAGTCAAAAACTCCAGACCCTCCCCCCACCATTTTTGTGAGTTTTACCTCTAGGAGTTTAACTAGGTTTTCACAGTAAATATCAGAGAAAATGTCCTTGTGCTTCTTTTTCTTTTTTTCTTCTTCTTCTTTTTTTTTTTTTTTTTTTTATTATACTTTAAGTTCTAGGGTATATGTGCATAACGTCCAGGTTTGTTACATATATATACTTGTGCCATGTTGGTGTGCTGCACCCATCAACCCGTCAGCACCCATCAACTCGTCATTTACATTAGGTATAACTCCCAATGCAATCCCTCCCCCCTCCCACCTCCCTGTGATAGGCCCCGGTGTGTGATGTTCCCCTTCCCGGGTCCAAGTGATCTCATTGTTCAATTCCCACCTATGAGTGAGAACATGCGGTGTTTGGTTTTCTGTTCTTGTGATAGTTTGCTGAGAATGATGGTTTCCAGCTGCATCCATGTCCCTACAAAGGACGCAAATTCATCCTTTTTTATGGCTGCATAGTATTCCATGGGGTATATGTGCCACATTTTCTTAATCCAGTCTGTCACTGATGGACATTTGGGTTGATTCCAAGTCTTTGCTATTGTGAATAGTGCTGCAATAAACATACATGTGCATGTGTCTTTATAGCAGCATGATTTATAATCCTTTGGGTATATACCCAGTAATGGGATGGCTGGGTCATATGGTACATCTAGTTCTAGATCCCTGAGGAATTGCCATACTGTTTTCCATAATGGTTGAACTAGTTTATAATCCCACCAACAGTGTAAAAGTGTTCCTATTTCTCCACATCCTCTCCAGCACCTGTTGTTTCCTGACTTTTTAATGATTGCCATTCTAACTGGTATGAGATGGTATCTCATTGTGGTTTTGATTTGCATTTCTCTGATGGCGAGTGATGATGAGCATTTTTTCATGTGTCTGTTGGCTGTATGAATGTCTTCTTTTGAGAAATGTCTGTTCATATCCTTTCCCCACTTTTGGATGGGGTTGTTTGTTTTTTTCTTGTATATTTGTTTGAGTTCTTTGTAGATTCTGGAAATGAGCCCTTTGTCAGATGAGTAGATTGCAAAAATTTTCTCCCATTCTGTAGGTTGCCTGTTCACTCTGATGGTAGTTTCTTTTGCTGTGCAGAAGCTCTTTAGTTTAATTAGATCCCATTTTTCAATTTTGGCTTTTGTTGCCGTTGCTTTTGGTGTTTTAGACATGAAGTCCTTGCCCATGCCTATGTCCTGAATGGTATTACCTAGGTTTTCTTCTAGGGTTTTTATGGTATTAGGTCTAACATTTAAGTCTCTAATCCATCTTGAATTAATTTTCGTATAAGGAGTAAGGAAAGGATCCAGTTTCAGCTTTCTACTTATGGCTAGCCAATTTTCCCAGCACCATTTATTAAATAGGGAATCCTTTCCCCATTTCTTGTTTTTCTCAGGTTTGTCAAATATCAGATGGTTGTAGATGTGTGGCATTATTTCTGAAGGCTCCGTTCTGTTCCATTGGTCTATATCTCTGTTTTGGTACCAGTACCATGCTGTTTTGGTTACTGTAGCCTTGTAGTATAGTTTGAAGTCAGGTAGCGTGATGCCTCCAGCTTTGTCCTTTTGACTTAGGATTGTCTTGGAGATGCGGGCTCTTTTTTGGTTCCATATGAACTTTAAAGCAGTTTTTTCCAATTCTGTGAAGAAACTCATTGGTAGCTTGATGGGGATGGCATTGAATCTATAAATTACCTTGGGCAGTATGGCCATTTTCACGATATTGATTCTTCCTATCCATGAGCATGGTATGTTCTTCCATTTGTTTATGTCCTCTTTGATTTCACTGAGCAGTGGTTTGTAGTTCTCCTTGAAGAGATCCTTTACATCCCTTGTAAGTTGGATTCCTAGGTATTTTATTCTCTTTGAAGCAATTGTGAATGGAAGTTCATTCCTGATTTGGCTCTCTGCTTGTCTGTTGCTGGTGTATAAGAATGCTTGTGATTTTTGCACATTAATTTTGTATCCTGAGACTTTGCTGAAGTTGCTTATCAGCTTAAGGAGATTTTGGGCTGAGATGATGGGGTTTTCTAAATATACAATCATGTCATCTGCAAACAGGGACAATTTGACTTCTTCTTTTCCTAACTGAGTACCCTTTATTTCTTTCTCTTGCCTGATTGCCCTAGCCAGAACTTCCAACACTATGTTGAATAGGAGTGGTGAGAGAGGGCATCCCTGTCTTGTGCCAGTTTTCAAAGGGAATTTTTCCAGTTTTTGCCCATTCAGTATGATATTAGCTGTGGGTTTGTCATAAATAGCTCTTATTATTTTGAGGTACGTTCCATCAATACCGAATTTGTTGAGCGTTTTTAGCATGAAGGGCTGTTGAATTTTGTCAAAAGCCTTTTCTGCATCTATTGAGATAATCATGTGGTTCTTGTCTTTGGTTCTGTTAATATGCTGGATTACGTTTATTGATTTGCGAATGTTGAACCAGCCTTGCATCCCAGGGATGAAGCCCACTTGATCATGGTGGATAAGCTTTTTGATGTGCTGCTGAATCCGGTTTGCCAGAATTTTATTGAGGATTTTTGCATCGATGTTCATCAGGGATATTGGTCTAAAATTCTCTTTTTTTGTTGTGTCTCTGCCAGGCTTTGGTATCAGGATGATGTTGGCCTCATAAAATGAGTTAGGGAGGATTCTCTCTTTTTCTATTGATTGGAATAGTTTCAGAAGGAATGGTACCAGCTCCTCCTTGTACCTCTGGTAGAATTCAGCTGTGAATCCATCTGGTCCTGGACTTTTTTTGGTGGGTAGGCTATTAATTGTTGCCTCAATTTCGGAGGCTGCTATTGGTCTATTCAGGGATTCAACTTCTTCCTGGTTTAGTCTTGGGAGAGAGTAAGTGTCCAGGAAATTATCCATTTCTTCTAGATTTTCTAGTTGATTTGCGTAGAGGTGTTTATAGTATTCTCTGATGGTAGTTTGTATTTCTGTGGGGTCGGTGGTGATATCCCCTTTATCATTTTTTATTGCGTCTATTTGATTCCTCTCTCTTTTCTTCTTTATTAGCCTTGCTAGCGGTCTGTCAATTTTGTTGATCTTTTCAAAAAACCAACTCCTGGATTCATTGATTTTTTGGAGGGATTTTGTGTCTCTATCTCCTTCAGTTCTGCTCTGATCTTAGTTATTTCTTGCCTTCTGCTAGCTTTTGAATGTGTTTGCTCTTGCTTCTCTAGTTCTTTTAATTGTGATGTTAGAGGGTCAATTTTAGATCTTTCCAGCTTTCCCTTGTGGGCATTTAGTGCTATAAATTTCCCTCTACACACTGCTTTAAATGTGTCCCAGAGATTCTGGTATGTTGTATCTTTGTTCTCATTGGTTTCAAAGAACATCTTTATTTCTGCCTTCATTTCGTTATGTACCCAGTAGTCATTCAGGAGCAGGTTATTCAGTTTCCATGTAGTTGAGCGGTTTCGATTGAGTTTCTTAGTCCTGAATTCTAGTTTGATTGCCCTGTGGCCTGAGAGACAGTTTGTTATAATTTCTGTTCTTGTACATGTGCTGAGGAGTGCTTTACTTCCAATTTTGTGGTCAATTTTGGAATCAGTGTGATGTGGTGCTGAGAAGAATGTATATTCTGTTGATTTGGGGTGGAGAGTTCTGTAGATGTCTATTAGGTCTGCTTGCTGCAGAGATGAGTTCAATTCCTGGATATCCTTGTTAACTTTCTGTCTTGTTGATCTGTCTAATGTTGACAGTGGAGTGTTGAAGTCTCCAATTATGATTGTATGGGAGTCTAAGTCTCTTTGTAAGTCTCTAAGGACTTGCTTTATGAATCTGGGTGCTCCTGTATTGGGTGCATATATATTTAGGAGAGTTAGCTCTTCCTGTTGAATTGATCCCTTTACCATTTTGTAATGGCCTTGTCTCCTTTGATCTTTGATGGTTTAAAGTCTGTTTTATCAGAGACTACTATTGCAACCCCTGGTTTTTTTTGTTCTCCATTTGCTTGGTAGATCTTCCTCCATCCCTTTATTTTGAGCCTATGTATGTCTCTGCATGTGAGATGGGTCTTCTAAATACAGCAGACTGATGGGTCTTGACTCTTTATCCAGTTTGCCAGTCTGTGTCTTTTAATTGGAGCATTTAGTCCATTTACATTTAAGGTTAATATTGTTATGTGTGAACTTGATCCTGCCATTATGATATTAACTGGTTATTTTGCTCATTAGTTGATGCAGTTTCTTCCTAGCCTCGATGGTCTTTACATTTTGGCATGTTTTTGCAATGGCTGGTACTGGTCATTCCTTTCCATGTTTAGTGCTTCCTTCAAGGTCTCCTGTAAGTCAGGCCTGGTGGTGACAAAATCTCTAAGCATTTGCTTATCTGTAAAGGATTTTATTTCTCCTTCACTTATGAAACTTAGTTTGGCTGGATATGAAATTCTGGGTTTAAAATTCTTTTCTTTAAGAACGTTGAATATTGGCCCCCACTCTCTTCTGGCTTGTAGAGTTTCTGCCGAGAGATCTGCTGTTAGTCTGATGGGCTTCCCTTTGTGGGCAACCCGACCTTTCTCTCTAGCTGCCCTTAAGATTTTTTCCTTCATTTCAACTTTGGTGAATCTGGCAATTATGTGTCTTGGAGTTGCTCTTCTGGAGGAGTATCTTTGTGGTGTTCTCTGTATTTCCTGAATTTGAATGTTGGCCTGCCCTACTAGGTTCGGGAAGTTCTCCTGGATGATATTCTGAAGGGTGTTTTCCAATTTGGTTCCATTTTCCCCCTCACTTTCAGGCACCCCAATGAGACGTAGATTTGGTCTTTTTACATAATCCCATACTTCTTGCAGGCTTTGTTCATTTCTTTTTCTTCTTTTTTCTTTAGATTTCTCTTCTCACTTCATTTCATTCATTTGATCCTCAATCACTGATACTCTTTCTTCCAGTTGATTGAGTCGGTTACTGAAGCTTGTGCATTTGTCACGTATTTCTCGTGTCATGGTTTTCATCTCTGTCAGTTCATTTATGGCCTTCTCTGCATTAATTTTTCTGGTTATCAATTCTTCCACTCTTTTTTCAAGATTTTTAGTTTCTTTGCGCTGGATACATAATTCCTCCTTTAGCTCTGAGAAGTTTGATGGACTGAAGCCTTCTTCTCTCATCTCGTCAAAGTCATTCTCCGTCCAGCTTTGATCTGTTGTTGCTGGTGATGAGCTGTGTTCCTTTGGAGGGGGAGATGCGCTCTTATTTTTTGAATTTCCAGCTTTCCTGCCCTGCTTTTTCCCCATCTTTGTGGTTTTATCTGCCTCTGGTCTTTGATGATGGTGACGTACTGATGGGGTTTTGGTGTAGGTGTCCTTCCTGTTTGTTAGTTTTCCTTCTAACAGTCAGGACCCTCAGCTGTAGGTCTTTTGGAGATTGCTTGAGGTCCACTCCAGACCCTGTTTGCCTGGGTGTCAGCAGCAGAGGCTGCAGAAGATAGAATATTGCTGAACAGTGAGTGTACCTGTCTGATTCTTGCTTTGGAAGCTTCCTCTCAGGGGTGTACTCCACCGTGTGAGGTGTGGGATGTTCATCTGCCCCTAGTGGAGGATGTCTCCAAGTTAGGCTACTCAGGGGTCAGGGACCCACTTGAGCAGGCAGTCTGACAGTTCTCAGATCTCAACCTCCATGTTGGGAGATCCACTGCTCACTTCAAAGCTGTCAGACAGAGTCGCTTGCATCTGCAGAGGTCTCTGCTGCTTTTGTTGTTGTTGTTGTTGTTGTTTAGCTGTGCCCTGTCCCCCGAGGTGGAGTCTACAGAGACTGGCAGGCCTCCTTGAGCTGCTGTGAGCTCCACCCAGTTCGATCTTCCCAGGGCTTTGTTACCTACTTAAGCCTCAGCAATGGCAGGCACCTCTCCCCCAGCCTCGCTGCTGCCTTGCTGTTAGATCACAGACTGCTGTGCTAGCAATGAGGAAGGCTCCGTGGGTGTGGGACCCTCCCGGCCAGGTGTGGGATATAATCTCCTGGTGTGCCCGTTTGCTTAAAGCGCAGTATTGGGGTGGGAGTTACCTGATTTTCCAGGTGTTGTGTGTCTCAGTTCCCCTGGCTAGGAAAAGGGATTCCCTTCCTCCTTGTGCTTCCCAGGTGAGGCGATGCCTTGCCCTGCTTCAGCTCTCGCTGGTCGGGCTGCAACAGCTGACCAGCACCGATTGTCCGGCACTCCCCAGTGAGATGAACCCAGTACCTCAGTTGAAAATGCAGAAATCACCTGTCTTCTGTGTCACTAGCACTGGGAGCTGGAGACTGGAGTCCTTGTCTTCTTGAAGGGAAGAGGAAAAGAAGCCATTTTGAAATATGCCAGAGCACTCCATTCTTCTGAATAAGGCCCATATGGGAAACTAGTTAATCAGAGCCCAACCTGCTGGGCTATTATTAGAGCCTAACTGACCTGGGGGAAGGCACATACTCAACTCCAGTTAGCTTTAACTTTTCATATTAGAAAGGAAAATACCCAAATTTAGCCCACTTTAGCCATCCTGTCCCACCTAAGGGAGATGGGAAATGAAGAACCACTAGTAAAGTGCCTAGACCAGAGACACAGGCTCATAAAATACTGAGACTTGATTATAAAACTATAGAATGCTTCCCCTTGCCCATATCTTGTCACCACATTACTAATTACTAAAGGCCTATGTACAATCGTTTCTGTTGCCTGGTTCATCATGCTTAGCTATCAATAAAAAATCACAAGAGAAGGGAAATAAAGCTTAGCACCACAAAAAAAAAAAAAAAAAAAATCACCAAACCACGGATATAAATAATAACAGAGGATCTAAAGACAGATCCTTTAAAAACCAGAAAAGGACTGACAAAGTTATAACCTCAATAATAACTTTTATTGCAAATGAATCAAGTTATTCACTTAAAAGTTAAACAGTGGCTGAATGGATTTTTAAAGAAGACCCAACTATATGGTGCCTACAAAGGAATCATCTCACTATTAAAGACAAACATAGACTGAAAGTGAAGAGATGGAAAAAGATATTGCATATGCATGGAAATCAGAAGCGAACAGGAGTATTCATACTTAGATAAAATAGACTCTAAGGTAAAAACTATAAAAAAAGACAAAGGAGACTATTAGATAATGATAAAGGGCTCAACTCAACAAGAGAACAATTATAAATATATATGCACAAATATTGGAGCACCCAGATACATAAAGTGAATATTATTAGATCTAAAAGGAAGAATAGAGTGAAATACCATAATATTAGGAAACTTCAACACCCCACTTCAACAATGGACAGATCATTTAATCAGAAAATCAACAAAGAAACATCAGACATAAGCTTCAAAACAGACAAAATAGACTTAACAGACATTTATAGAGCATGCTATCCAAAAGCTTCAGAATACACAATCTTCTCAACTGTATATGGAACATTCTCCAGGATAGATCACAGCAGAAATAAACAAAATAGAGATAAAAAATCATTCACAAAAATGGAAAAATCAATCCTAAAATTCAAATGGAACCACAAAAATACTGAATAGCCAAAGAAAACCCGAGTAAAAAGCAAAAAGTTTGAGAAATCCTACAACCTGATTTCAAAATATGCTACGAAGATCTAGTAACCAAAACAACATGGTACTTGTGTAAAAACAAACATGTAACTTAATGGAATAGAATAAAGAGCCCATAAATAAATGCATGCACCTACAGTCAACTGATTTTCAACAAAGGTGCCAAGAACACAAATTGAGGGAAAGACAGTCCCTGAAACAAATGGTGCTGAGAAAGTTAAATATCCACATGCAGAAGAATGAGACTAGACCTCTACTTCTCGCCAAATACAAACATCAACTCAAAATGGATTGAAGACTTAAATGTAAACCCCAAATTATTAAACTACTAGAAGAAAACATAGGGAAACACTTTATGACTTGGACTGGACAGGGATTTTTTTTAATAAGATCTAAAGACCACCGGCAACAAAAACAAAAATAGACAAATGGGATTAAATCAAACTGAAACATCCTTGCGCAGCAAAGGAAACGACACAGTGATGATACAGCCTACAGAATGGAAGAAAATATTTGCAAACTATATACCTAACAAGGGGTTAATACCCAGAATTCCAAAGTATTTAGGGGACTTAGCTGCAGAAAAATAAACAACCAAGTTTTAAAAATGGCTAAAATACCCCAATAGCTATTTATCAAAAGAAGACATTCAAATGGCCAACAGGTACATGAAAAAATGCTCACCATGACTATTCATCAGGAAAATGCAAATCCAAACCATAATGACATACTACTTCACTTCAGTGAGAATGGCTACAATCAAAATGACAATAGAAACAAGTGTTGGTGAGGATGTGAAAGACAAGGGAACACATACATGTTGTTGGTGGAATTGTAAATTAGTACAGTCACTATGGAAGACTGTATGGAGATTCCTAAAAAATTAAAAACAGAAATACCATGTGACCCAGCCATCCCACTACTGGGTATATATTCAAAGGAAAAGAAATTAGTATGTCAAAGAGGTATCTGCACTCCCATGTTTACTGCAGTGCTATTAACAATATCCAAGATATGGAATCAACACAAGTGTCCAGCAATCCAACAATGGATAAAGAAAATGTGGTGTATGTATACACAACGGAATACTATTCCATCATAACATGATTGAAATTCTGTTATTTGCAACGACATGAATGAACACAGAGAATAACATGTTAATTAAAATAATCTAGACTTAGAAAGACAAATACTGCATGATCTTACTCATATGTGGAATGTAAAAAAAAAAAAACAAAACAAAAAACCAAAAACTAGATATCATAGAGAGCAGAACAGTGGTTGCCAGAGAAATGATAAACACATGGGTTTAATAGATATGCTAATGCTCATGCTAATACATGAGCTTTCTGGATCTATGGGTAGATGTCTGACCTTAATTTGTTAAAATTCTCAGTTATTTTTTCAATGAATGTCAGACACTTACCCATAGATCCAAGAAACTCAAAGAATACCAAAAGGATAAATACCAGAAAATCTATACCTAGGCATATATCTTTCAAACTACAGAACACCAAAGATAGGAAAAATACCGGAAAAAGCCAGAGGAAAAAATATCTTACCCTTAGAGGAGCAAACACAGGAATTACATTTGACCTCTCTTCAAAATCATGTGAAGAAGAAGATATAGAGCAAGCTATTTTAAATAATCTCAACCTAGAATTCTGTATCCTGCAAAAATTATCTTTCAAAAGTGAAGGAGAAATTAAAACTTTCTCAGACAACCAAAAATTGAGGAAAGTTGTTACCTAGTAGATCTGCCTTGAAAGAAATGTTAAAAGCTCTTTAGAGAGAAAGAAAAGTAATATAAGTCAGAAATAAGTCCTCATAAAGAAAGGAATCATATCAAAGAAGGGATGAATGAGAGTAAAAGGAAAACTTTCATTTTTCTTATTCTCAATTGATCTTACAGATGACTGTTCAAAATGATAATAGCAACAATGTATTTGAATATTTATGCTTACATATATGTCTTGAGTGTGTATATATTAATGTAATATACACACATATATATGTGCTCACATAAAAGTGAAATAAATGACAGCAATGATGCAAGGGATGGGAGGGAGGAATTAGGATTATTTTATTATTATAAAGTATTCACACTACCCTACCTGTGAAGTGGTATGTTATTTGAAGGTAGATTTAAATTAGTTGTAAATGTATAGTGCAAACTTTAGGGCAACCAACAAAAAAAGTAAAATATGAGAAGAAGAAGAAGGAGGAGGAGGAGGAGGAGGAGGAGGAACTAATATGCAAGAAAAAATAGAAAATGGAAAAAATGCTCAAATCACAAAAGGCAGAAAAAGAGTGGAAGATGAAACTAGGAACAAAGAATAAGATCAATAAATAGAACATAGTAATAAATATGGTAGATATTAATCAAACTATATCAATAATAATTTATAATGGCAATGATACAAATGCAGCAATTAAAAGACAAGGATTGTCAGAGTGGATTAAAAAACAAGACCCAGCTATATGTTGTCTATAAGAAACACACTTTCAATATAAACTCACATACTAATTAAAAAGTAAATGAATGGAGAAAAATATACCATGCTAACATGAATAAAAATGAAATAAGAGAAGACACATTAATTTCAGACAAAGCAGCTTTCAAAGCAAAAAAGTTATTAGGGATAAAGAAGGGCATTACATAATGAAAAATTGGCCAACTCTCTAAGAAACATAATAATTCTTAGTGTGCATGTGCCTAACAACAGAGCATCAAACTAGATAAAGCAAAAATTGATAGAAATGCAAGGAGAAATAGCTGAATCCATTATCATAGTTGGATAGCTGAACACCCCTCTATCAGAAATGGACAGATCTAGCAAGCAGAAAATAGGTAAAAACTAAGTTTAATTCAATAACACCATCAATCAACTGGATATAATTTGATTTCCATAGACTATTTATTTCAACAACTGTAGAATATATATCCTTCTCAAGCTCACATGGAAAATTCACCAAAGTAGAACATATTCTGGACCACAAAATCCACCTGAACAAATTTAAAAGCATAAAAATTAATGTCTGCTTCTGACGACAATGGAATTAAATCATAATCAATAGCAAAAGTATAATTTAAAAATTTCAAAATATATGGAGATTAAGCAATATGCTTCTAAATAACACGAGTCAAAGAAGAAATCACTAGAGAAAAAAAATGTTTTGAATTAAATAAAAATAAAATCACAATTTATCAAAATTTGGAATTCAATGAAAGTGCTTAGAGGGAAATGTATAGTCTTGTGTGCATACATTAGAAAAGAAAAAAGATCTAAAATCAGTTAGCTAAGCTTCCACCTTAAGACACTAGGAAAAAAGGAGCATATTATGTTCAAATTAAGCAGAAGAAAGAAAGAATAAGAATTGAAGAAGCAATCAATGAAATTGAAAATGGGAAATCAATAGAGAAAATCAACAAAACCAAAACCTGACACTTTCAAAAAGTCCATAAAATTTATAAGCCCGTAACCAAGAAAACTAAGAAAAAAAGGAGGATACACATTAATAATATCAGAAATGAAAGAGTGGATATCACAACAGGCCCTATGACCATTAAATGGATAGTAAAGAAATGATAAGAGCAACTCTATGCCTACAAATGTGACAATTTAGATCCAACAGATCAATTTCTCAAAAGATACAATCTGCCAAAACTCTCACTCACACACAAATGAACAATCTTAGTAGACCTATAGCTATTAAAGAAATTGAATCAACAATTAATATGCTTCCAAAACAGGAAGTACCAGGACCACGTGACTCCACTGGTGAATTCTACCAAACATTCAATGAAAAAACATGTCAGTCACTATAACCTTTTTCAGAGAAGAGTGTTTTTTCCTAATTCATTCTATGAAGCCAGCATTACCTCAATACCAAAATTAGGTGAAGACATTCCAAAAAAACAAAACTACAGAGAGAGGCAGATCAAGATGGTGAAATATAAGGTTCTGCCAACTGTCTCCTCTGCAAGGACACCAATTTAACAACTTTCTGCACACAAAAATAAACACCTTCATAAGAACCAAAAAAATCGGGTGAGCACTCACAGTACCTGATTTTAACTTCATATCACTGAAAGAGACACTGAAGAGGTTGGAAAAACAGTGTTGAATCGCCAGTGCCACTCCTCCCCGCATCCTCTGGCAGTGGCAACGTGGTGCAGAGAGCATTTCTGGGAAGCAGGAGAGGGAGTGCAGAGCAATTGAGAAGCACTGAACTCAGTGCTGCCCCATTATAGCAGAAAACAGAACCAGAACAACTCAGCTGATGCCCACTCACAGAGGGAGAATTTAAACCAGCTGTAGTCAGAGGAATCTGATCCCAGCAGTTTTTGTTTGTTTTTTTTTTTTTAGATGGAGCCTCGCTCTGTAGCCTAGGCTGCTGTGCAGTGGCATGATCCCAGCTCACTGCAACCTCTGCCTTCCAGGTTCAAGCGATTCTCCTGCATCAGCTTCCTGAGTAGCTGGGATTACAGGCACCTGCCACCATGCCCGGCTGATACTTTTATTTTTAGTAGAGGTGGGGTTGCTCCATGTTGGCCAGGCTGGTCTTGAACTCCTGAACTCAGGTGATCTGCCCACCTTGGCCTCCCAAAGTGCTGGGATTACAGGCATGAGCCACCATGCCCAGCCGATCCCAGTAGTCTTAACTTGAGTTCCCACAAACCTTGTCACCTTGGGCTAATAAACTTGAAAGGCAGTCTAGGGGACAACGACTGCAACTCCTCTGTGAATCCTAGTGCTGAACTGGGCCCAGAACCAGTGAACTTGGGGGGACACATGACCTATTGCGATATCAGCTGGGGCAGCTAAGGGAGTGCAGGTATCACCCCTTCGCAACCCCCAGGCCGCACAGCTTGTGCCTCCAAAAGAGACCTCTTCTTTCTGCTTGAGGAGAGGAGAGGGGAGAACTTTGTTTTGCATCTTGGATACCAGCTCAGTCACAGCATGATAGGGTACTGGTCAGAGTCATTAGGCCCCCTTTCCAGACTCTAGCTCCCAGACGACATTTCTAGACATGCCCTAGGCCAGAAATAAACACACTATCTTGAATAGAAGGACTCTGTCATGGCAAGATTCATCACTTGCTAACTGAAGAGCCCTTGGGCCCTGAATAATTAGCAGTAATACTAACAGACTGCACTGAGGACCTTGAATGAGACTCTGAGAATTGCTGGCTTCAACTGAGATTCAGCACATTCCCAGCTGTGGTGGCTATGGGGCAAGATTCCTTCTGCTTGAGAAAAAGAGAGGGAAAAGTAAAGGGGACTTCATCTTTCACCTTAGATACTAGCTCAGCCACTGGGGGTAGAGCACTAAGCAGGCCCTTGAGGTCCCCAATTCCAGAACTTGGCTCTTGGATGGCATTTCTGGACCTGCCCTGGGCCAGAATGGAGCCCACTCCCCTGGGATTCCCTGAAGGGTGAATCCCAGGCCAGGCAGCACTCACTGGAAGCTGACTTAGCTCTTGGACCTTAAGGGAAGATCAGCAGTAGTCTGGCAGTGCTCCCCTGTGTTCTGGTGGTGGCAGTGGCCATGGGGTGAGGCTCCTCTGACTTTGGAAAGGGGAAGGAATAGTAGGAAGAACTGTGTCTTTTGATTTGAATGCCATCTCAGCCATAGTACAATAGAATGCCAGGTCAACTTCTAAGATTTTTTACTTTAGTTCTTAGCTCCTGGATGGCACCTCTGAACCTGCCTGGGCACTGAGGGAACTTGCTGCCCTGAAGGAAAAGGCACAGACATGGCTGAGTTTGCCACCTGCTACTTGTAGAGCCCCAGGCCTTAAGGGAACATAGATGGTAGCCAGAGAGTGGTTACAGTAGGCCTTGGGTGAGACCCTGTGCTGTGCTGGCTTCAAGTCTGATCCAGCACAGTCCTAGTGGTGATGGCCCCAGAAGTACTTGTGTCACTTTATCCCCAGCTCCAGATGGCTCAGAACAGAGTGAGAGATTTTGGTTCTTAAGGAGAAAATGAAGAGAGCAAAAGTCTCTGCCTAGTAATCCAGAGAATTCATCCATATCTTGACCAAGACCAACAAGTTGGGACCTCTATTAGTCTACAGGAACCACAGTGTTACTGGCCTTGGGACACCCCCTAAAGCAGGTACAGTTTAGATCACAACACCTAAGTCCTTTTGAATATCTGGAAAGTCTTCACAGGAAGGCTAGGTACAAACAAGCACAGACTGTGAAGACCAGACAGACACAGACAAACATCTACAAGTATCAAGTCCATCCAGGAAAAAATGACCTCACCAAATGAACTAAATAAGGCACCAAGGACCAATTTTGGAGAAACAGAAATATGTGTCCTTTCAGACAGAGAATTCAAAATAGCTGTTTTGAGGAAACTCAAATAAATTCAAGATAACACAGAGAAGGAATTCAGAATTCCATCAGATAAATTTAACAAAGAGACTGAAATAATTAAAAAGAATTACACAGAAATTCTGGAGCTGAAAAATACAACTGGCATAGCGAATGAATTAGAGTGTTTTAATGGCAGAATTGATCAAACAGAAGAGAGAATTAGTGAGCTTGAAGACATGCTATTTGAAAATACACACTCAGAGAAGACAAAGAAAAAAAAAAAGAAAAAACAATGAAGCATGCCTTCACGATCTAGAAAATAGCATCAAAAGGGAAAATCTAAGAGTTATTAGCCTTAAAGGGGAGGTACAGAAACAGATATCAGTAGAAAGTTTACTTGAAGGGATAATAACAGAGAACTTCTAAAACCTAGAGAAATATAGTAATATCAAAGTATAAGAAAAATATAAAATGCCAAGTAGATTTAACTCGAAGAAGACTACCTCAAAAGTTTTGATTCAACAAGAACAGCTCACTATCCTAAATATTTATGCACCCAATACAGGAGCACCCAGATTCATAAAGCAAACTCTTTGAGACCTACAAAGAGACTTAGACTCCCACACAATAAGAGTGGGAGGCTTTAACATTCCTCTGACAATATTAGACAGATCATCGAGACAAAAAATTAACAGATATTCAGGACCTGAGCTCAGCTCTGGATCAAGGGGACCTGATAGATATTTACAGAACTCTCCACCCTAAAACAATGGAATATACATTCTTCTCATTGCCACACAACACTTTCTCTAAAATTGATCACATCATAGGAAGTAAAACACTGCTCAGCAAATGCAAAAGAGCTGAAATAATAACAGTCTTTCTCTCAGACCACAGTGCAATCAAATTAGAACTCAAGATTAAGAAATCCACTCAAAACCACACAACTACATGGAAATTGAACAATTTGCTCCTGAATGACTCTTGGGTAAATAATGAAAATTAGGCAGAAATCAAGAAGTTCTTTGAAACTGAAGAAAACAAAGAGACAACATACCTGGATTTCTAGGATGCAGCTAAAGCAGTGTTAAGAGGGAAATTTATAACACGAAATGCCCACATAAAAAATCTAGAAAGATCTCAAGTTAACAACCTAACATTTCAAATAAAAGGATTAGAGAATCAAAAGCAAACAAATCCCAAAGCTAGTAGAAGACAAGAAATAACAGATCAGAGCCAAACTGAAGGAGATAGAGACATGAAAAACTCTTCAAAAAATCAACAAATCCAGGAGCTAGTATTTTGAAGAAATTAATAAAAAAAGACCGCTAGCTGAACTAATAAAGAATAAAAGAGAGAAAAATCAAATAAACAAAACACAGTCAGAAATGAAAACAGAGATATCACCACTGACCCTACAGAAATACAAACAACCATCAAAGAATATTATAAACACCTCTATGCACATAAACTAGAAAATCTAGAAGAAATGAACAATGTCCTGGACAAATACACCCTACCAAGACTGAGGCAGGAAGAAATTGAATCCCTAAATAGACCAATAATGTGTTCTGAAATTGAGGCAATAATAGCCTACCAACCAAAAAAAACCTCAGACCCAGACAAATTCACAGCTGAATTCTACCAAAGGTAGAATTCAAAGAGACGGTGGTACCATTTCTACTGAAACTATTCCAAAATATTGAAAGGGAAAGGAATAGAAGGAATCTTTTGGAACAACTCCAAAAATTTGAGGTGGAGGGACTCTTCCCTAACTCATACTATGAGGCCAGCATCATCCTAATACCAAAACATGATGGAAATACAACAAAAAAAGAAAAACCTCAGGCCAATATCCCTGATGAACATAATGCAAAAATTCTGAAGAAAATACTGGCAAACTGAATCCAGCAGCAAATCAAAAAGCTTATCCAACATGATCAAGTTGGCTTGATCCCTGGGATGCAAGTTTGGTTTGACACACAAAAATCAGTAAATGTGTTTCATCTCAAAAACAGAAATAAAGACAAAAACCACATGATTATCTCAATAGATGCAGAAAGGCCTTTGGTAAAATTCAGTATCCCTGTATGTTAAAAACTCTCAATAAACTTGGTATTGAAGGAACATATCTCAAAATAATAAGAGACATATATGATAAACCCACAGGCAATATCATACTGAATAGGCAAAAGCTGGCAGCATTCCTCTTGAAAACTGGCACAAGACAAGGATGCCCTCTCTCACCACTCCTATTCAACATAGTATTGGAAGTCTTGCCCAGGGCAATCAGGCAAGAGGAGGAAGTAAAATGTATTCAAATAAAAAGAGAAGTTAAATTATATTTGTTTGTAGATTACATGATCCTATACCCAGAAAACCCCATAGTCTCAGCCCCAAAGCATCTTAAGCTGATAAATAATTTCAGCTGATAAACATCTTAAGCTGATAAAGAACAAAATCAACGTGTAAAAATCTCTAGCATTCCTATACACCACCAACAAGCAAGCAGAGAGCCAAATCATAAATGAACTCCCATTCACAATTGCTACAGAAAGAATAAAATCCTAGGAATACATCTAACAAGGGAAGTGAAGGACCTCTTCAAGGGAACTACAGACTACTACTCAGAGAAATCAGAGAGTATACAACAAATGGAGAAACATTCCATGCTCATGGACAGGAGGAAACAATATGATAAAAATAGCCATACTGCCGAAAGCAATGTATGGATTCAATGGTATTCCCATTAAGTTACCATTGACATTCTTCACAGAATTAGAAAAAACTATTTTAAAATTCATTTGGAACTGAAGAAAAGCCAGAATAGACAAGTTAATCCTAAGCAAAAAGAACAAAGCTGGAGGCATCATGCTATCTGACTTCAACTTTACTACAAGGCTACAGTAAACAAACCAGCATGGTACAGGTACAAAAATGGACACATAGACCAATGGAACAGAATAGAAAACTAAAAAATAAGACCACATAACTACAGCCATCTGATCTTCTACAAACCTGACAAAAACAAGCAATGGGGAAAGGATTTCCTGTTCAATAAACGGTGCTAGGAGAATTGGGTAGCCATAGGCAGAAAATTGAAACTGATTTCATTTTGATATAGGGTGAGAGATGGAGGTCTAGTTTCATTCTCCTGCATACGGACACCCAGTTTTCACTGCACCATTTATTGAAGAGATTCTTTTCCCCAGTAATTGTTCTCGGCAGCTTTGTCAAAAAATTAGTTGGTTGTAAATATGTAGATTAATTTCTGAGTTCTCTATTCTGTTCCACTAGTCTTTGCATCTGTTTTCATGCCAGTACCATGCTGTTTAGGTTATTACAGCTTTATAGTGTATTTTGAGGTCTGGTAGTGTGATGCCTCGAGCTTTGCTCTTTTTGCTCAGGATTGATTCGGCTCTTCAGGGTCTTTTGTGGTTCCATTTGAATTTTAGGATTTTTTTTTCCATTGCTGTGAAGAATGTCATTGGTATTTTGAAAAGGATTGCATCAAGTCTGTAGATTGCTTTGGATAGTATTGTCATTTTAGCAATATTAATTTTTCTGATCCATTAACATGGGATGTCTTTACATTTGTTTGTATTCTCTTCAATTTATTTCATCAGTGTTTTGTAGTTTTCCTTGTCAAGGTCTTTCACTTCTTTAGTTAAATTTGTTCCTAGGTATTTTATTTTATTTTATTTTATTTTATTTTATTTTATTTTATTTTATTTTTTTGTAGCTATTGTAAATGAGATTGCCTTTTTAATTTCTTTTTCAGCTAGTTTATTGTTAGTGAATAAAAATACTACTGATTTTTGTATACTAATTTTGTATCCTGCAACTTTACTGAATATCAGTTCTAAGAGGTTTTCTGCTAGAGTCTTTTGGTTTTGCTATATATATATTTGACTTTCTTCTTTCCAGTTTGTATACTAGAAGAAAACATAGGGAAACACTTCAGGACATTGGTCTAGGAAAAGATTTTATGAATACGACCTCGAAAGCACAGGCTGAAATAAACAAATGGGATTATGTCAAGCTAAAAAGCTTCCACAGAGCAAAGAAAACGGTCATTAACCGAGTGAAAAGACAGCCTACTGAATGGTAGAAAAATATTTGCAAGTTACTCATTCAACAGGGGATTAATATTCAGAATATGCAAGGAACTCAAACATCTATTTCTTTTTTCCTTGACAGAGTCTTGCTCTGTCGCCCAGGCTGGAGTGCAGCAGTGGCACAATCTCGGCTCACTGCAACCTCCGCCTTCTGTGTTCAAATGATTCCCGTGCCTCAGCCTCCCAGGTAGCTGGGATTACAGGAGTGCACCACCTGACCCAGCTAATTTTGTATTTGTAGTAGAGATGGTGTTTCACCATATTGGTCAGGCTGGTCTTGAGCTCTTGACTTCAGGTGATTCACCTGCTTCAGCCTCCCAAAGTGCTGGGTTTACAGGCTTGAGCCACTGCACCTGGCCATGGAACTCAAACATCACAACAACAAAAAAACAAACAATCTGATATTAAAATAGTCAAATGATCTGAAGAGACGTTTCTCAAAAGAAGACATACAAATGATCAAAATACATGAAAAAATTATCAACATCATTGATGTTTCAGGGAAATGCAAATCAAACCATAATGAGATGCTATCTCACCACATGCGGGATGGCTATTATCAAAAAGACAAAAAAAAAATGCTGCTGGGGATGCAGAGTAAAGGGAACTCTTATACACTGTTGATGGAAATGTAAAATAGTGTAGTCACTATGGTGAATAGTATGGAGGTGCCTCAAAGAACTACAAATATTATTACCATAGGATCCAATAATCCCACTACCAGGCATTTATCTAAAGGAAAGGAAAATATTATATCAAAGAAATACCTGTGCCCACAAACTTTATTGTAGCACTACTCACAATATCCAAATAACGAATCAATCTGGGTGTCCAACAACAGACAAACGGATAACAAAAATGTGATATGTATACACAATGGAATACTATTCAACTGTAAAAAAGAATGAAATCCTATTATTCATGGCAACATGGGTGGAACTGGAGGACATTATGTTAGGTGAAACAAGCCAGGAATAGAAAGTAAACACTGCATATTCTCACTCATATGTGGAAGTGAAAAAATATTGATCTCAAAGAAATAAAAAGCAGAACAGGGGATACTAAATGCTGGGAAGAGCAAGAAGAGGGGAGAGATAGAGATTAGTTAAAGGACATAAAATTGCAGCTAGATAGGAGGAATAAGTTCTAGTGTTCTATAACACTGCAGGATGATGATAACATATTATGTAGACTCAAATAGCTAGGAAGAGAATATCGAATGTTCCTAACAAAAATAAATGATAAATGTTTGAGATGGAAGATATAATTACTTTGATCTTTTCATTATATATTATATGTGTTGAAACATCACTACATACCCCATGAATATGTACAATTGTTATTTTTCAATTAAAAACAAAAATAAAAAAGACATGCAAAAAATAAATGAAAAAAGAATAGCTGAAATCCAGGACAACACCAAAAGCAGGTAAATATATGGAACAAGATATATGGAACAAAATGAACTCTCATTCATTGCTTATAAGAATGCAACATTATATAGACATTTGGAAGACACTTTGGCATTGTTTTACAAAAGTAATCCTACCATACAGTCCAGCAATAATACTCCTTTGTATTTTACCCAAAGGAGTTGAAAGCTTCTGTTTCACTCCTTTACACAAAAACCTGCACACAACATTTGTAGCAGGTTTATTCATAATTGCCAAAACTTGGAATCAAAAAGCGTCCTTCAGTAGGTCAACAGGTAGATAAACTGTGGTTAATCCAGACAATGGAATATTATTGAGCACAAAAAAGAAGTGAACAACCAAAACTTGAAATGATATAGAGGAAACTTAAAAGCATGTTATTCAGTGAAAGAAGCCAAACTGGAGAAGCTACATACAGCATGATTCTAACTATATATGACATTCTGGAAAAGACAGCACTATGGAGACAGTAATAATATCAGTGATCTCTAGGAGTGAGGGTAGGGCAAGGGATGAATAGATGGAGCACAGAGAATTTTTAAGGCGATAATCATTATGGTACTATAATGAAGGATACATATCATTATACATTTGCCCAAACTCATGGAATGTCCAATACCAACAGTGAACCCTAACGTAAACTATGGAACTTGGGCGATTATGATGTGTCAGTGTAGGTTCATCAGTTGTAACAAATATACCACGCTGTGGGGGATGTTGATCACAGGGGAGGCTATCTATGCATATGTGGGGGCAGAGGCATATGGGAAATCTCTATACCTTCCTTTCAATTTTGCTATGTACCTAAAATTGTTCTTAAAAAAATCCTTTAAGGCAAAAAAATAAATAAATAAAAATAGAACCAAAAAACTCCAAAACCAAATTTATTCAGATTTCGATTTTATAATATTTACCTTAAATCCTCTGTAGAAAAACTAAGAATATACATTAATGAATAATCCTCATCTCTTCCTCTGACTTCTCTAACTGCTTAGCACTCAGATATTTCCTTCAGATGTCATTTTATTCACATCCCTTCTTAGGCTCTGTTTATCTCTCATGGTAAAATCATTGATTAATAATTTGTACACATATATAGAAGGGAAGGGAGATCTTTTCTTCTTCCTCCTATCATGACCTCTAATTTTTGCATGTAGATTTTGTTTGGCTTGTAGATGTTATTTAAGAGGAGCAAATCTACTGTGATAACTCGTACCCCACATCATACATTATTTCTTTCTATTCATGGTCTTCACTTTGCTGGTGAGAACTCTATTTTATGTTTTCTGTATTTCTCTTTTCTTTTGTCTGGTTTACTCTGGAATGTGCCATATTTTACCTTGTGGACATGAGTTCCAAACAAAATTCTTCCTGGAGGACTGTGTGTGTGCCCTACCTAAAAGCAATTAGTTATTGCAACCCAAATTACCAACACAATGTAACTGGATCATGCTAATTTTTGGTTTAGTAATTTACTGTAGGTTATTGAAATTGTTTGGCATTTTAATTTTTCAAAATGCTTCAGGAGGATTTTGATCACTTTATAATAAAACTTTATTAAGCAAGATACACATATAGTATTATTTTATAGAAGAGCTGAGACACTGGCATGTGGTTTAGTATAACAGTGAAGGCCATGGACTCTGAAATGGGACTACTTGGGTTTGAGCTCTAGCTTTTTCACTTAACTGCTATGTGAGTTTGAACAAATTACTTAATCCTTCTGTATTTCAGTTATTGATCTTGTTTTGTAATCTGTAAAATGGGCGTTAAAATAGTATTTTTAGCTCATAGATTGATGCAGATGTATTATTGCTTTGGTGATTTTTAACTGTCAGAATAAAACAGTCAAAACTAGCCTGTAATAAACTTGTACATAATTACATGTAATTGCTGTATCTTGTTGCCTCATGGCTCTTTGTTGTTGAATTTCCATTATCCAGAGAGATGTGTCCCTTGCTCCCTGGCTCTTTACTTGGACTTTGGAGAACAACAACAAAAAGCTAGCATGTGTAAAATGAAGCTAAAATGAAGTTGATGATTTAAATAAATGAGCATGTTTCTTGTAAAATTCAGGAAGGATAAAGAACTCCACTCAGTTCATTAACCAGTTACTAAATGGTGTTTGCATTATCCACATGAATACTAAATGAATTCATTATGATATGTGCTATTACAGTGAATAGCAAATGAACTCCTAACTATGGGCTCCATAAAAATATTCCTAATGGAGAAGTTATGCATTGTCAAGCTGCTTTCTAGAGTAACTGGGGCTTATATTGAAATGGGTGAAATAAATAATACTAGGCACAAAATTGGTTAGTTGGAGTTATTTTAATAGGTTCTTTAGAACTGAAAATACAGTTTACGTCTTGATAAAATGTCAGTGGCCTCAGATGACTCCATTATTTGTTTCTGTCCTTTATTACTGATGGCTGATGTCTAGCTTTGTCTTTGATTCAAAGAGAAAGATATAATTATATGCAGTTGGTCAACAGGAAAGCTTTGGTCTGTGATTAGATAGACTATGTGAAAAAGTCTTGAAGAGTCTGCAATCTTTTCTGCTCAGAGACTATCCAAAGAAATGGTTATCACACTTCATCAATCTCAGGTCAGTTGCTATACATAAAATCCAGTGAACCCCCTCATCTGCCAACTTTTTCTCAGTATAAGAATAAAATATATTTTAGAATTAACAGCATGATTGGTGTACCCTTGAAGTAATATTTGGATTTTATTGACCATCATAAATAGATTATGAAATCATGGCAGCAACAAAAGCACAGATGGTGTCTTATAAACCTGCAAACTACAAGTGATGGGCCTGAAGACCAGTCAGAGGGCACTCTTGGGCCATCAGTGGTCTAGAAACCACACTACACACTATGATAACCTCTCATTTAAATGCAGAATTAATTTCTTAGAAAAAAAATGACACAGCTTCTTGGTTTAATGGTAAAAATAAAATACTTCCTGTGCTGAATTTTCAAGAATCACCACTTTTATAGGTAATACTAATCTATGGATTACATTTGAGCCTACGAGAGTAAAATTTAGCAAGAAGTATAAACAGTAGAAATAGAAAGTAAAACTTCACCAATGTAAGCAGTTTAACAATCCAGATAACATTACTTGCAGGCCTACAAGCCCAAGGCATTATGGGGAATGTACAAATAAGACACTGTGTTAGTCTTCAAGAAATTTTAAATGTAGTCTATCATATACCTATTTAACCATGATATAAATTAAACTGGAGTAAGACTTAGAACCAATATACACAGATGCAGTGTGAATATTAGCAGCAAAATAATAGCAAACACGTACATAGCACTTTCTATGTGCTGGGAGCTGTTCTAAGCAAGCACTGTACATAAGTTTACTCATTTATGATACACAATAAGCCTGTGCTGTGGGCACTATTGTTATCCCCAATTTACATGAGGGGATACTGAGCTGCAGATGGTTAAGTAACTCAGAGGTAGGTAACTGATCACAGCATTGTCATGCTTTACTTCCATGATGGAGGGTTGTTGCTGAAAAGTAGCTGCTGCATGTAGAGAATGATGAGGTTGTAGAACAGGGGAGAGCCACAAAACTCATGATACCATGAGAAAGAATTTTTGCAGATTAGAGAGATCATGGAGTCTAGAGAAGGATTTTCCAAAAAGGGTTTTTTTTTTTTTTTTTTTTTTTTTTTTTTTGATAATTAGAACGTCATGGTGTTATTAAGTAAGTGGTAAATGGAAGTAGTAGGACATGGAAGTTATTTCCAGATTGTTTCTAGTTAAGGAAATACTAGGGCATAAAAAATTAAAGATGGTCTTTGAAGTCTTTTTTTTTTTTTTTTTTTTTTAAAGAAGTTTGGTCTTGAGGGCCAAGGGAGTATAGATGAAATTAGTTTTTGGGTATTAAAAAAGTAGGAGAGCTTTACAAAATAAGCATGAAGTAGATTTAAGAGTGATCATCAGAGAGGAGTCAATGGAGGGAGAGAGATTGAAGATAAAATCATCCTCTATGAAATCATATGCATACCGTCTAAGCTACTGGTAGCAGAGAAAGCTGATCAAAAATACAGCTTTTTGGTTAATTACATTGTTTGGATATCACCATTTTGTGAAGGTCCATATGGTGTGTGGGTCATCTTCCCAGCTCAGAGTCTTCAGGTGGCCAAAGGATCAACTTTATTTTTTATAATGATCCACAGAGGAAAGGAAAAGAGATAATGACCAAGATAGAGAAAGAAGTGAACCCAGGGAAAACCTTCAGGGAATCTAAGAGAAGAGTTTTTTTTTAAGTTTTTCAATGTGTAGACCATTTTAATATCGTGTCAATGTTTCCTGAAAAAGTTGTTGGCGATCTTTAAGATTCCTGGACTTAAAAAAAAAAAAAAAAAAAAAAAAAAAGCATTCCTGGACTTTCACCAAAGAGAGTCTTAAAATACACACACACACACACACACACACACACACACACACACACACACATTCTTCCAATCAATATTATAAAACACAAGAGTTGTAGTTTCAAACAATTTCCTCTATTACTTAAATACATTATATGTATTATGGTTCAAATACCTTTGATTATTCTTAATTTTGTGAAAACATGGCATTAGAGCCCATCTAACTTAATAATGACACATTTCAGGAATGAGAAAGCTTCTAACACAGCACCTAGTAAAGTGTTGAATGAATTAAACACAATTAACTAATATTTGACATGCATTATCTCATTTAACATTCACAAGACTCCTGTGAAGCAGATGTTATTATCCTGTCTTATAGTTGAGGAAACATGTTAAGTGGCATGCCTAAAATAACAGAGGGGTAAGAGGAAAAGCATGGTCTTGAATAGATTCAAATATCTTGAATCATATTTTCTTATGCATTGTATTTGTTTCATTTGTACTTAAAATTGAAAGTGTAAGGCAAGTATAAACCTCACAGTGCTATTAAAAATTATGTTTTTTAGTGTAATGAAATCTAGAAATTGTTCACAAGTATTTTACTATGGCTTACACCTCAGCAGGAATAGCTCTCAGCACTTTTGAAGTGGGACTATTTTATACAGCCTAAAAATGCTCTCCAATAAGGCTTCTTAGTAGCACTTCCACTGACAACTTTCTGAATGTAATGTTAAGTAAGACAGAATCTAGTCCTGGCGCAGTGGCTCACATCTGTAATTCCAGCACTTTGGGAGGTCAAGGCGGGCAGATCATGAGGTCAGGATATCGAGACCATCCTGGCCAACATGGTGAAACCCTGTCTTTACTAAAATATATATACACACACACATACACACACATGCACACAAAACTTAGCTGGGCATGGTGGCGAGTGCCTGTAATCCCTACTACTCAGGAGGCAGAGGCAGGAGAGTCGCTTGAACCAGGGAGTTGGAGGTTACAGTGAGCAGAAAGCACCACTGCACTCCAGGCTGGGGACAGAGCAAGACTCCATCCAAAAAAAAAAAAAAAAAAAAAGAACAGAATCTAAATGGAAAGAAATGTTTTCCCGGAGAGAAAAATGCTATTATCATCCTTTTAGTCATTATGTGCATGCCATGGTATCTGAAGAAAAAGCAATGGTGTGGCTTTATTGATACTGGTCTCTACTTCCCCTCCTGGAGGTAATTGACAATCAATTGTTTAATTGTTCTCAGTATCTCTTCTATTTCTACCATAAATGTCAAAATAACAGCACAAATGTACTAATACACTCATTCATTCATTCAACAAACTCTTTTTGAGTAATTATTAGTTTCTAGGCATTGGGATTATCATTTTTGGATACAAAGAAAAATAGAGTACAGAATCCATTACCTCAAGGCTCTTGTTCTCTAGCATGTGTGTCTTAGGTATTTAAACGTATGTTCACAGGTACAAAATATTGCACATAGAACTTTAAAATGCATAACAAAAGAAATCATATTTGTGATAACTTAGTATTATGCTCCAAGCTAACAGTTGTCCCAGATTATTCAAATTCTAAACCTTTCTGGGAAGAACTGCCGTATACAGCACTTCTCCTCCATCCTCACGTCTCCCTTCCCACCAATACAGTGCCTTGGGCTTAATGAGTGGCCAAAAATACTAGTTAAATTATTATTTGATTGGCCTTTTGGGAAATCTTCATTATTTTAAGGTTTATATTTGGCATTTTTCTCATGGCAATTGTGAGTTTTTGATTATCAGTTAGATTGATTTATTCTTTCATCAAACTCTAATGAATGCTAGATATCTTAGGTAGTTGCCATTGAGTTCAATTTACATCTAAACAAGTCTTGATGTTCCAGGGTCACTAAAGATGATTTGACCTCATGTCAAAATTATTTCTTAAATTCAGTAAAGCAGGCAATGTGTATATGATGCTACCCACCATTAAGCGATCTAATATTTAAATTCACATGATTGCTTTATGTTTGCCAATCCAGGGGAAGAGAAAAAATTGAGGAAACCAAAACTGTCTTGGTCGTAGAAGGCAATTCATGCAGATAATGTCCTACCTCTCTAGGAAGCTGTGGCTTAAAATCAGATTGAGCGTAGCTAAGCTGAGGATGTGGCTGATACTTCAAAATCAAAATGAAAGTCAGAACCTGATGAATCCCTTTACTTAAAAACAAAACCAAAGAAAGTTAAGTGACTTTAAGGGAAAAACATTTGTTTAGCAACCAGGTATGTACCACATGGAGTCTTGTAGGAAATTGGGGGTGAGAGCTTGCCTTGCATAATCAATCAATCCCCCTGTTTTAATGGATGATTATGAAATCCAGGAAAATCATATTATCTCATTTTCATCAGAGTGTAAAGTAATAGAGTGGAACAAGTGTGATAACTAAACAGCTCTAGGAAAACTGATGTCTACTTTTTAAAAATTATAACTAAGCTATTATCATACAGTTTAGATGATTTTTTTGTTTATTTTGATGAAAATTACTGTATTTTGTATCCGCTAGGGTTTACTCATTTCTGAGAAGTCAGAATTATGTTGCCCCCAAAGTTTATGTATATTACAAAACAACAAAATTGGCCTGAAGAGTTTAAGGTTCTTTCATGATTAATTATATTTTTAATTAGCACTTCTTATGAAGGACACATTGTGATGAATCTCACAAATAATCTTGAGTGAGTTAGAGAGACAGAGAGAGAGAAAGAGAGAGAGAGGGTCTGTGTTCTCACATTTGCCCCATTTCTTTTCTGTGACTCCTTAGGTTTCTGCCCCAGGTCCTTTTTTTATCCCTCCCCATATGTTCCCTGAGTAGGCTCCATGAAGATGTAAAAGAAAAATAGACTCACAGGACTCCAAAGTCACTATGCAAAAGGGAAAGTTAAGCTTGGGAACTAAGTCATGCATACATGCATAAACTGCCTTCCTTTTGTTCTCAAACAAATAGCTGTAATTTCACATGCTTACTTCATCTTATGTAAAGTGTAGATTTATTGAGTGCCAGACAAATACAAAATTGACTTTTCCTCTGCTCCTTTCTTTTACATGTAAAATGTAGATTCACAAAGCTAATCAGACCCTCACAAGAATGTAACCACTTGTCTCACTGCTTACCCACTCTCCTTTTTTTCTTCTCCTCCTGCTTGCTCTTTCCCCTTTAAATATTGAAGCTCCCAAAACCATCTTTTGAAAAAGCACTGGTCACACATCCTGCTATGACTTGCATTTCTTCTTCCCAGGAGTGACTTCAACCTTGGCAAAATTAACCTCTAATTGATTGAAATTTACCTCAGTCACTGGTCAGTTTACAAAATTACCCAGCTCTTCTGCTTAAATCTTTCTCTTAAGCTCGCTTTAACTGCCTTTACTGGACTTTTCTGCCTTGTTGTTTCTTAGACATCTAAAGTTCAGCATATTAAAACCTAATGTCATGGATTTTTTTTTTTTTTTTTTTACATAATGATGTCCCTTTATTACTTCAAAAATGAAATACATACTTAATTAAGAAAATAAAACACAGCAAAGCAGAATTGAACATTTGAGTACTCTTTGCCTCTTCTTTTTCTCTAACCAGAAACCATCTAAAGAGGTAAAGAATGGTAATAGTTTTCTAGGTATGTTGAAAATATTTTTTTCTTTTCTTTCTAACTTTTATTTTAGCTTCACTGGGTACATGTGCAGGTTTGTTATGGGTACACTGCATGTCATGGGGGTTTGGTGTGCAGATAATGTTGTTATCCAGGTTATCAGCATAGTACCCAATAGGTAGGTTTTCAGTGCTCACCCTCCTCCCAACCTGCACCCTCAAGTAGACCCTGATGTCTATTGCTCTCTTCTTTGTCAAGAAACTCAAAGTTTAGCTCCCACTTGTAAGTGAGAACATGTGACATTTGATTTTCTGTTCCAGCACTAATTTGCTTAGGATAATGGCCTTCAGATCCATGCATGTTGCTGTAAAGGATATGATTTCACTATTTTTTTATGGTTGCATAGTATTCCATGGTATATATGTATCATGTTTTCTTTATCCAGTCCACCGTTGATGGGCATTTAGGGTGATTCCATGTCTTTGCTATTGTGAATAATGCTGTGCTCAACATATTCATCCATATGTTTTTATGGTGGAAAGATTTATATTCCTTTGGGCATATACCCAGTAATGGGATTGCTGGGTTGAATAGTAGCTTTATTTTAAGTTCTTTGAGAAATCTCTAGACTGTTTTCTACAGTCAGTGAACTAATTTACATTCCCACCAGCACTATATAAGTGTTTCCTTTTCTCTGCAACCTCACCAGCATCTGTTATTTTTTGACTTTTTAATAGTAGCCATTCTGACTGGTACAAGATGGTATCTCATTGGGGTTTGCATTAGTGATATTGGTTTCAGTAGTGATGTTGTGGTTTTCATTAGTGAAATGTGGTTTCGTTAGTGATAGTAAGCATTTTTTTCAAATGCTCAATGGCCATGTGTACGTGTTCTTTTGAAAATTATCTGTTCATGTCCTTTGCCCACTTTTTTAATGGGGTTGTTAGTTTTTTGCTTGTTAATTTCCCTATAGATTCTGGATATTTTTGGATGCATAGTTTGCAAACGTTCTCTCCCTTTCTGTAGGTTTTCTGTTTAGTTTCTTGATAATTTCTTTTGGTGTGCAGAAGCTCTTCAATTTAATTAGATCCTACTTGTCAATTTTTGTTTTTGTTGCAGTTGCTTTTGGAATCTTCAGCATGAAGTCTCTGCCAGGGCCAGTGTCCAGAATCCTAGGTTTTCTTCTAGAGTTTTTATAGTTATAGTTTTGTGTTTAAGTCTTTAATCCATTTTGAGTTGATTTTTGTATATGATGAAAGGGAAGGGTCCAGTTTCAATCTTCTGCATATGGTTAGCCAGTTATCCCAGCACCATTTTTGAATAAGAAGTCCTTTCTCTATTGTTTGTTATTGTCTGCTTTGTTGAACATCAGAGAGACATACTAAGTGTGTGTCTTTATTTCTGGGTTCTCTAAACTCTTCTATTGGCCTATATGGTTTTTTTTGGTACCATGTCATACTGTTTTTATTACTGTAGCTTTGTGGTATAGTTTGGACTTGGGTGATGTGATGCCTCCTGCTCTGTTCTTTTTGCTTAGGGTTGCTTTGGCTATTTGGAGTGTTTTTTTCTTTCCAAATGAATTTTAGAATTTTTTTTTTCTAATTCTGAAAAAATGCCAATCATAATTTGACAAGAATAGCACTGAATATGTAAATTGCTTTAGACAAAATGGCCATTTTAACAACATTGATTCTTCCCATCCATGAGCATGGGATATTTTTCCATTTGTTTGTGTTGTCTCTGGTTTCTTTCTGCAGTGTTTTGTGATTCTTGTTGTAGACATCTTTCACCTCCCTAGTTAGCTGTATTCCTAGGTATTTTATTCTTTTTGTGGCTATTGTGAATGAGATTGCACTCTTGATTTGGCTCTCAGCTTGGACATTATTGGTGTATAGAAATGCTACTGAGTTTTGTACATTGATTTTATATCCTAAAACTTTACTGAGGTTATTTATCAGATCTAGGAGTTTTTGGGCAGAGACTATGGGGTTTTCTACATATAGATTCATATTGTCTGCAAAGACAGATAGTTTCACTTCCTCTCTTCCTAGATGGATACCTTTTATTCCTTTCTTTTGCCTGACTGCTCTGGCTAGGACTTCTAGTACTATGTTGAACAGGAGTGGTGAGAATGGGCATCCTTGTTTTGCTCTGGTTCTCAAGGTGAATGCATCCAGCTTTTGCCCATTCAGTATGATGTTGGCTGTGGATTGGCCATAGATGGCTCTTATTATTTTGAAGTATGTTCCTTTTGTGTCTAGTTTGTTGAGGGTTTTTAACATGAAAGGGTGTTGAATTATATTGAAAGCCTTTTCTGCATCTATTGAGATGATGAAGTGGTCTTTGTTTTTAGTATTGTTTATGTGATGAATCGCATGTTTTGATTTGTGTATGTTGAACCAATCTTGCATATCAAGGATAAAGCCTACTTGATTGTGATGGATTAGCTTTTTGATGTGCTGCTGGATTCAGTTTACTTGTATTTTGTTGAAGATTTTTGCATCTATGTTTATCAGGGATATTGCCCTGAGGTTTTCTTTTTTGTTGTGTCTCTGCCAGGTTTTGGTATCAGATGATGCTGGCCCATAGAATGAGTTTGGGAGGAGCTCCTCCTCTTTGAATTTTGGAATTGTTTCAGTAGGATTGGTACCAGCTCTTCTTTATATATCTGGTAGAATTCAGCTGTGAATCTGCCTGGTCAATGGCTTTATCTGGTCAGTAGGGATTTTTAAAATTATTATTACTGACTCAATTTTGGAACTACTTATTGGTCTGGTCGGGTTTTAATTTCTTCCTGTTTAAATCTTGGGAGGTTTAATGTTTCCAGGAATTTATCCATTTCTTCTAGATTTTCTATTTTGTGTGCAGAGAGGTGTTCATAATAGTCTCTGTTTTTTTTTTTTTTTGTTTTTTTGTTTTTTTTTGTATTTCTGTGGGGTTATTCTTAATGTCCCATTTGTAATTTCTGATTGTGTTTATTTGGATCTTCTCACCTTTTTTCTTTACTAGTCTAGCTAGCAGTCTGTCAATGTTATTTATTCTTTCAAAAAAAAAAAAAACCCAACTTACGATTTTCTTGATTTTTTATATGTTTTTTTCTTACCTCCATTTCATTCACTTCAGTTCTGATATTGGTTATTCCTTTTCTTCTGCTAGCTTTGGAGTTGCTTTGTTTTCATTTTTCTAGTTCCTCTAGGTATGATATTAGGTTGTTAATTTGAGATCTTTCTAACTTTTTCATGTGGACAGTTAGCAATGTAAACCTTCCTCTTAACATTGCTTTAGCTGCGTCCTAGAGATTCTGGTATCCTGTATCTTCGTTTTTGTTAGTTTCAAAGAATTTCTTGATATGTGCCTTTGTTTCATTGTTTACCCAAAAGTCATTTGGAAGCAGATGTTTAATTTCCATATAATTGTGTAGTTTTGAGAGATCTTCTTTGTATTGATTTCTATTTTTATTGTGCTATGGCCTGAGAGTGTGGTTGGTGTGATTTCAGTTTTTCTGAATTTGTTGAGAATTGCTTTATGTCTGAAAGCATGGTCAACTTTAAAGTATGTGTCATGTTCGGATCAGAAGAATTTATGTTCTGTGTTTTTGTGGGGGTGAAGAGCTCTGTAGATGTCTATTGGGCATATTTGGTCAAGGGTTGAGTGTAAGTCCCAAATATCTTTGTTAATATTCTGCCTTGATGATCTGTTTATCACCATCAGTGGAGTGTTGAAGTCTCCCACTACTATTTGTGTGGTTATCTAAGCCTCTTTGTAAGTCTCTATGAACTTGTTTTATGAATCTGGGAGCTTCAGTGTTGGATCATATATATTTAGCATTGTTAAATCTTTTTGTTGAATTGAACCCTTTATCATTATGTAATGCCCTTCTTTGTCCTTTTCGATCACTGTCAGTTTAAACTCTGTTTTGTCTGAAATAAAAACAGCAACCCCTGCTCTTTTTTTGTTTTCCATTTGCTTGAAAGATCTTTCTCCATCCCTTTACTTTGAGCCTATGGGTGTCCTTGAATGTAAGATGGGTCTCTTGAAGATAGCATAGAGTTGGGTCTTGCTTTTTTATCCAACTTGCCACTGTGCACCTTTTAGATGGGGAACTTAGCCCATTTATATTCAAGATTAACATTGATATGTGCAGATTTGATCCTGTCATGTTTTTAGCTGGTCACTATGTATACTTGATTGTGTAGTTGCTTTACAGTGTCAATCGTCTATATACTTAAGTGTGTTTTTGTGTGGGTGGATAATGGCCTTTTGTTTCCAAGTTTAGCACTCCTTTAAGGACCTCTTCTAAGGTAGGTCTGGTGGTAACAAATTCCCTTAGTATTTGCTTGTCTGAAAAGGATTTTATTTCTCCTTTGTTTGAAGCTTAGTTTGCTGGACATGAAATCCCTGATTGGAGTTTATTTTCTTTAAGGTTCCTGAGTATAGGCCCCATCTCTTTTGGCTTATAGGGCTTCTGCTGAAAGGTCCACTGTTCCATTTGTAGGTGACCTGCCTCTTTTCTGTAGCTGCCTTTAAATTTTTTTCTTTCAAGTGTACCTTGGAGAATCTGATGACTATGTGTCTTGGGGATGGTCATCTTATACAGTATCTTGCAGGGGTTCTCTAAATTTCTGAATTTGAATGTCAATTTCTCTAAAGAGGTTGGGGAAATTTTCATGGATAGCCTTTTCAAATATGTTTTCCAAGTTGCTTGCTCTCTCTCCTTCTCTTTTAGAAATGTCAATGAGTCATAAGTTTGGTCTCTTGACATAATTCCATATTTCTTGGAGGTTTTGTTCAATTTTAAAATTCTTTTTCCTTTACTTTAGTCTGAGTTACTTCCAAGAACCAGTCTTCGAGCTCTGAGATTCTTTCCTCAGCTTGATCTATTCTGCTGTTAATACTTTCAATAATGCTACGAAATTCTTGTGGTAAGTTTTTCAGCTCTATCAGGTCAGTTTGATTCTTTCTTAAAATGGCTATTTCATCTTTCATTTATTGAATCATCTTACTAATTCCTTACATTCCTTGTATTGGGTTTCAAATTTCTCCTGAATCTTGAGGATCTTTGTTGTCATCCAGATTCTGAGTAATTTCATTCTGGTCAAGAATCATTCTGAAGTCATTTCATTCTGGTCAAGAATCATTGCTGGGGAGCTAGTGTGATCATTTGGGATTAAGAAGACATTCTGGCTTTTAGAGTTGCCAGAGTTCTTGTACTGGTTACTTCTCATCAGAGTGGATTCATGTTCCATTAACTGTGGTGAAATCTGAGCATAGTCAGTTGGTTTTGTTTCTGGATGTTTTCAGAGGGCCACAGCTTTGTGCAGGATCTTTGTGGCTGATTTATTGTCCTTGGTTTCACAGATGCATATATTAGCAATGTATTTTTGGTGTTGAAGTTTGGACTGTGGTCCAGTGGATGATGCTTCAGCATAAAGGCCAGTAGAAAGACTCTTACTCAGCCCCATGTCTCCTCTGTATTTTCTTGTGTTTGCATCCATCCTACCTCTAAATGCTCTGAAATTGTGGGCTCCTCTCCCACTCAAGTGCTGGCCATAGATCTAGGGTTGCCACTCCCAGGCTTCCACTATATCCCTGGGGTAAGTTAAGGCTTTATGTTTCCTCCCCAACTTAGTGGCACCAGGGTCAGGGACCTTTGCAGTGGCAATAGCAGAGGACATTTCACTTATCTCTTGGGACACCATTTCCACCCCAGAGAAATGCAGAGCCACTGCCCATTAGAATGATCAGCTGTGGGTGGGGCAGCTGTCCTGTGAACCCAAGCTATGGGACCCTGCCTGGTGAAGAGCAGGATGGATGGGGGTCTCATGGGGAAGACAGTCTGGCCTCTTCTCCATATGGTGACTGCAATGTGCTGGAGGTATGAGTGAAGCACCACGGTTCTTTGTTCCTTCCCCAGCCCAAGGGCAGCAAGAGCCAGTACTGCAGCAGCTGCAGTGGAAGAGGAGTTATCCGTTGCCTCTGGGAACTCCACTCCAGAGAGACACAGAAGGGCTGCCAATGGGAAGGTTCAGCCAGGGGTGGGCCTGCTGGAGCAGGGGGTCAGGGGCTCACAGGAAAGAGAAACTGGGCTCTTGTCTGTACAGTGGCTGCAATGTGCTAGAGGTGCAAGCAAAGCAAGCAGCTTCTTTGTTCCTCAACCCAAGGGCAGCAAGGGTGATACTACTGCAGCAACAATGGCAGAGAAAGTCTGTGGATTGTCTCTGGGTATTCCACTCCAGAGAAATGCAGAGTTGCCACCAACTGAAGTTATCAGGTGAGGGCAGGGCGACTGGGCTGGAGGCTCAGGTGAGGAGGTCCTGCCCATTGAAGAATGGCAGAGGCAGGAACCCTCATGGAAAACGGTCTGGCCACTTTTCCATAAGGCAGCTGCAGTGTGCTGGAGGCCTAAAATAATAGTTTTTAGGCTTTCTGTTCCCTCCCCAGCCTGATGGTAGTAGGGGTGGGACCTGCAGCAGCAACAGCAAAGGCTGCAGTCCTGTTGATTACCTCTGGGAGTGCCAACCCACAGAAATGCTGAGCTGCAACTAGTTAGTGTGCTCTGAGGGGATAGAGTAGCTGTGCTGGGGTCCTAGGGCAGTGGCCTTTGCCTGGGGAGATGCAGTGGAGGCAAGGCCTGCAGTCTGTCCACTCCTCAGCACTGTGGATGTGGCCTCTGTCCTAAGGGTGTTCATGAGAGCCTGGCCTCCCTTGTTGGTAGGGCTATGGCCACGGGTGCCAGGGTGCTCAGGGATCCAAGTTCCTTGGGGCTGTACTGCAGCTCTGCCCAGACTCTATCCAGCTCTTCGTTTCAGTCTGGAGATCCCAGGGAGAGGCAGTTAGGAGGTATCTCCTGTGCCCGGGGTTGCAAAGGTCCATGGCAGAAGTGTAGGTCCCTGGGTTCTCTTGCTCACTCACCCTTTCCCTACAGTGGGGAGCCTCCATTGCCTGCACACCAATCCCAGATGGGTGGCTGTACTGTCTTGTTCCTCTTTGCACTACATGGGTCCCTTGGCTTCCCTGATGAATGCCAATGTGTCTCTAACGTTGTTATTTCCCTCCAAACTTTTCCCTTATCCCGTGCTCGTGATTATTATTGAATACTTGCTCCCCAAACGTCACTAGCACAATGTGTTGATAATATAAAGTTCAGTTCATTATTTACCAAAGTAAGAGAGAACACCACCTTAATAGAACTTTGGCAGTGTCTGGGAAGTGGGAAAGCAAAATTTGAACATGTTGAGACTTTTGGTTTAAGATGGGTGTTTTAATGTGGGGACTTGATTAGGATTCGGTAAGGATCACCATACAGCTGTTTAGGATTGGTGGAAACAGCAAGGTGAGGATTTTTGAGGGAAGGAATTTAAAGAATTCTAGGGTACAAACCGTTGATGCTTTCCATTGAAGAGTTTAGTTGCTTCCAGAAAGTTTTCTCATGCAGAATCAAGTCATTTGTCTGAACTAAATTCTCCTGGAATTGTAAAGTCTTAATAATGGTGACAATAGAAAAGTCATGCTGATATTGAGCATAAGTTAGGTTTGGAGGTGGAAATGAATAGTTTCCATCCACATTGATATGGGACTTCTAGCTTCCAGAACAGGCAGACAATAAATTTCTGTTATTTTGAACCACCCAGTTTGTAATACTTTGTTACAGCAGCCATAGGAAACTACAACTAATGTTAATGAAACAGGTGTCTACACATTTTTTTTTTAACAACAACAAAAAGATTACCTCTTATTAAGAATAACCACAAAATCATGAAACTGGATTCTTTCAACATGTATCTATTGAGCACATACAATGTCCATTCTGTGTGTGGAGGTACATGGTTTGTATTCTCCTTATCTACAAACTTGCTTTAAACAACTGGGCAGCTGATGGCTATGTGAATGTACACTTGCTTCATATATTCACTGTTCAAGCCTTAATAACATTAGACCTCTCTTGCAATTTCTTAGAAGAATTCATTCTCAAATGATCATTGCTAATAAAAATTCCTTTTAAGACATATTTAATTGGGTGACACTTATCTTGAACACCTAACAGTGAATTATATATAACCCCATTTGTGATCTTCTCCATGCACAACTCTTTGATCCCCCATTTACTTCAGGTACCTAACTGTATAAAACTATCCGTGACACTCTAGGGCACTGCTTTACCTATATTTTGTATGGGCATTTTCCGTGATTGGCTGAATAACCTTTGAAAGCAGTTTTTAGCTTACGAGCTGCAGAACAGACAATAGGAGACTTATTAAATACATGTTGAAAGAATCCAGGTTGATGACTTTGTGGTTATTCTTAATAGGAAGTAATTTTTTTTTTTGGTTAAAAAAGTGTGTAGTGACCTCTTTCATTAACATTAATTGTAGTTTCCTATGGCTGCTGTAACAAAATATCACAAACTGGGTGGTTCAAAAAAAACAGAAATTTATTGTCTTCCTGTTCTGGAAGCTAGAAGTCCAAAATCAAGTTGTTCGCAGGACCATGCTACTTCTGAAACCTGTAGGTTTGCCTCCTGCTAGCTTTTGATAGATTGCTGGCAATCCTTGGCATTCATGAGCTTGCAGCTGCATAACTCCAATCCCTGCCTTTGCCACCACATGGCATTCTCCTTGCGTGTGTCTGTCTGCATGTGGCCATCTTCTTATATTGTCACCAATCATATTGGATTTGAGGCCCACTCTACTCCAGTTATGACCTTGTTTTAACTTGACTGATCACATCTGAATGACTCTAGCTCCAAATAAAGTCACGTTCTGAGGTACTAGTATTCTGAGGTACTTTCATGTATCTATTTTTGAGAACCAATTCAACCTATAACACTGACTTATAGGATTCACTTTTGAACTAGAATGACAGATTATTGGCACCTAGTGGGTGCCACAAAATGATATTCCTTTCCTTCCTTCTTCATGCTGGGTTATAATTACAGTGACTATTCATGATTGATTTCTGTCTGTCCCGGTGCCTTTATGCTTGTCAGAAAGTGTGCACGCAATGTGGTGAAAATTGGGTCACCCATTTACCTGTTGATCCTCATCAACTGGCAGGTGATTTCGGAGAACCTGGGCTTTTAAATGCTATTTGGTGATTTTGCTTAGAGAACCATCGGTCTGCCCCTCATGCAGTATGTAGCCACTGCTGGTCTCTCTTTGTCGTTTTTTACAGTCTTGCTGCACTCCCTCCTACACCACACCACAATATGCTTTTGTGCAAGGAGCCAGCTCACTTCAGGGAGAGGAGAGGCGTGCAGCTGCTCATGGACCCCACCAGCACCAGCTCTGACATAGGAGGGGAAACAACCCTGAGAGATGCAAAGTATTCTAAGCTATGGATGTTCATAGAAGGGTAGTTTGTTTTATTTGTAATTCTTTACTTTTGGCTGTGCTTGCCTCCTGCCAGATTTCTAACTCCCTTAACATTTGAGATTGCCAAATCAGGCCATCTGTAAACATGAAAAGTTGTAAAACTGGGGTCTTTCACCAAAGTGATAGTTTTAATATTCTGAACAGAAGAAAAACTAGTATTTTAGGTCTGAAAGTCCCAAATAATATAGTTTGGAGTGGGTATAGCCTCTCTGTTCTCCACCCTCTGCAATTCTCGGGGTTTTCTGAATGTGGGTGGATCTTGGTTTGATGGCCATCTTTTTCTTTCTCTCTGTCAAGTATGTGCCTTGGCAACCATTGGAGAAGCCCAGCACAGCTTTTGTGAGCCAGAAAGGTTAAAACTGAGCTGACAGGAGAGCCCCAGCTCTCTGCTGTTGGTGAGTTATTCTGTTTATTCTACATATGTTTCCTTTTAATTAAAATGTCATTTTTAATTAAAAATGAAATGTCAAGAAGGAAAAAAATTGGCAAAGTCTGGATTATTGCAATGAATGCAAGCAGGAAAAGTCAGTAGAGAGAAATAACTTTAAAAGGATGAGACAGTATCTTATTCACCATTTTGGTTAAAAAGAAAAAAAACAAAACAAAACAAAAACAAAGAGAGCCTTGGAGGGTTTTGAATGCTCTCTGCTGTTCATGGCAGACACACACACTCCCACACACACACATCTGCTTTATAGCTTGTTCCCATAATTAAAAAATATATATTTGATGTGTGGGCACATGCTTTAAGTTAATGAAGGATGCTGATGGGTGCCACATTTTTCATGAGTGACAGAGCCACTAATGAGATGTAGCATTGACTGCAGAGGGCACCAATAAATTGTGTAAAACACCCCTGCTGGCCATTTATTTAATTTATTTTATGGAAGCATAATGCCTTATAGTTTAATATGGAGCTTTTATTTTGTTATAAAGACCCAAGTCTACAATGGAGTTTTCAAGAATTATGCATCATTTATGCCTCCCATTTCAGCATGGCACTGATAGAGAATATTCTACATTATGATGAAATCTTCAAAGGGTTGCTTCTGTAGGCAAAAGCAACTGCACTAGAGTTCATATTATCTTTTCTGCAGAGTGGGAACTGACACGTGGTTAGGAAAGTGGTGGGGTTTGTAGAAATCAGTTGCGGAAGAACGACAAAAGGTCGTTTCGGTATTGAATAAAGGAAAGACCAACGGGAAGTGAGTCTCTCTCCAGCAGGTAGTGTCTTCATTGGGTCTTCCATCTTTATCTTTTTATGCCTTTTTTGCTCTTTTGATCATGCTGAGAAACTTCCTCTCCATCTCCACATTTGACAACTTTGCCTCATTTTCTTTCCTGTATGGTGCCATTCTTTTCCCTGACTTAGGTCTTTGCTTATGTTCTTTCCTCTGAAATGTCATCATCCCACTATACTCTCCATGAACTCCCCGCCTAACTTCTCCTACTAGCTCTCTGAAGCTCTGTTTATAAAATCAATTCTGAATGTCAATGATTTCTATCCTGTAACAGCATTCTTTTCCCTCCCATCAGTAGGTCCTGTGAATATTCTTTCGTAACTCCCTGGACTTCTTCCTTATATCACTTACAGCACCTGTAATGAAATGCTTATTTGCCAACTTAATTTGGTTACGTTTTCTAGAATGGAAGCTCCAGGAAGGCAGAAGCAGTGCCTACCTTGTTTATAGCTATGTCCCTAGCACCTGGCATGATGTCTTGTACATAATAAATTTCAGATGAATGTTTGTTGTTGAATAAATATTTACTCTCAGTAAAGACTGTAAGTATTTGGTTAGTATGGTTTGCTTAAAAGCAAGTGGAAAGTAGTACAGGTTCATGTCAATTGTGAAAGGGCTTTATAAACCATTGTACATACCTCCAGTTTAGCTCTCTCTCCAATCCTCCTTGCAGTCTATGAAAATGAAACTAAGACTTAGAGTTTGATTCTCATAATGATACAGGAAAACTGTAATTTTATGGAAACATAATTCAATAAACCTAGACTGAAAGTCTACTATGTGCCAGACGGAGTACTTGGCACCTAATGTCCCTACAGTTAAGGAGCTTTCAGTTTAGTAAAATTTGTTGAGCAAGTAAGAGTTGAAAAACATTTTTATCTACATTGGCTGTCTTTTGTATTTCCCCACCAGTAAATGTTGTCTAAAGAAAGCCCAGTTCTTACAATATATATGACAAAATATACTTGTTTCTATCTACAAAACAAAAACCTGAAGGAAATTGAAATGCTATTCCTTGTTTACCCTATTAGCTTATTAGTATGAATGTATTACTTTATTGAAAAATAAAATAAAATGGTTGAAATGATATTGTGTACGCATTATTTTCTATCTAGTACTCAATTTTGCAAATATGAGTAATAAAAGTAAAGACATCTCTTATCCATTTCACTAGATTTTTTTACATTCATCTTTAAAAATTTATTGAAAAGATTCCCCCATTTTTCTTTATCTCCATGATAGTCAAGAAGTTCTGCTTTGTGTCCAATTGAAATCTCTCCTGCTTTATTAAACCAATTTCTGCTTGTTTGCACCTCTGTGTCCATGGAGAACAACTGATCAGCATCCTTTATATAAAACCTTTTATATTCTTGGAGACAGTAATTTCCTGTGAAATGTTTTGTTGAAAGTTCCATAAACTTGAAGAGAAAAAAGGGTTGTGGTTACTTTATACTTCATGAAAATATTGTTCCAAAGCTTTGAATGTAAAGACAGTTACATTTATCTTTCTGTGTGACAAATTAACTTTAGCCCCCTTTTTAATTGCATTTTAGTTTCATCATGATACATTTAAATTATGTATTTCCTGTCAAATGTGGTTAATTGTTTTGAAAGTGTATGCATATAGCAACTCTCTTTGGCTTCTCTTAATTTCTTGGTAAATCTTTTTGGCTGTATTTTACAATTTAAATTTATAATTGCACCAATATGAATTGATTTTGGCAATTTGATTCTAAAACCTTGAAATCTAATAATGGATAACCACTAAGAAAACATTCTCATGAGATACAGAAAAAAAATTTTATTTTAGGGTCGAGTGATTTAATTGCATAAATAGTTTTTTTAATTTAGAAAGTGTATTATCCCCATCATTAATTTCAATAGTCCATAATTGTCCACAGTAGTTTAAGAAATTCAAACAATATTTATGTAGCATTAAAGGCAAAATATCACTGAAACTACAAACATTTGTGTGGCGATATTGAGGTCAGACATTTTCTGGGATTGACAGCACACGTGCACATGGTATTAACTAACTATCTCATAATTTCTTCATTCTTTATGTCAAGGGAGCTCTTCGTTGAAGTTCTATGATTGGAGGGGTCTCTGTATACATTAGCACAGTTCTGCCCAAGGTTTCCTTGGTTTTGGTGAAAGGCTGCCCTCTTGTGCAGAGATGAGAAGCAACTGTTAAAAGGCCTCATTTAGCCTATTAGCTGATGCAGTTTCTGCCGGATTCTAAAATGGAAGTTAATGCTATGCTTGGAACCCACAAGTCATCATTAAAAAATATCAAGAATTTACTCTTAACCTTCCTCTGGACTCTTTGTACCTTAGCAGGGATTATGGTTCTCATGGTTCCTCTGTACGACTTAGACGGAGATAAACTCTCACCTTCAATTCAAGGAAACAGCTCCCTATTAGGAACAACCTATAGGGTTTTGCTCTCAACAAATAAATTATGTGTTTGTTTCTAATTACAAAATATTCTCATCTATTACTGAATCATATAACTTCATGGAAAAGAAACCAGACCCACTCCTTTGCGGTCTATTGAAGTCTAGGTCTTGGCTTTGTCACCGTTGGAAGAGAAGAAACTTGAAGAATCCTTCACAATGTTAGCACTGAAAAGTGAAAAATAGACTACCACTTGCTTCTATTGTTTTAGGTCTTATCTATCTAAGCATCTAGTTGAACTGAAGAAGTAGTATTTCAAAAATGTATATTTGATAGGTAGGTAAGATAGATTATTCTATCTGAGACTTTAATAATAAGTTTTATTTTATGTAAATGCTTTCCTGTACTTTTTAAATTTAGGGTTTTAAAGAGCTTCAGTAATGAGTTGAATATCCTTGTGAAAGTTGTATGAGTGGCTAAGAACCCTGAGCAATGGTGTCTGAATTAATCACTCTGTCTCTAATGTATAACTCACAGAATGTAAAAGTAAAGCTCTGATGTGATTGTAGTTTAGAGTTCCACAAGGTCTTTAGTCACCAGAGTATGTTTGAGTCCCACCTTTTTATTAGATAAGGATAACCTAAAAACAAACAGAGCCTCAAAGAAAATGAAAACATGTGTCCCCGCAAAAGCTTGTACATAAAAGTTCATAGTGGAACTGTTCGTAATAGCCATGATAGCAAAAACATGGAAACAACCCAAATGTCTGTCAATGGACAAAATGTGATTTATACATACAATGGGTTCTTATTCAGCCATAAACAGAAATGAAGTACTGATACATGCCACGGCATGCATGAACCCTGAAAAATATTACACTAAGTAAAAAAAGCCAAACACAAATGGTGTATAATGTATGGTTCTATTTTTGTGAAATGTCCAAAATGAACAACTCTATAGAGATACATAGATTAATGATTTTCTAGAGTTGGGGTGATGGGGGAGTGGAGGAGAGGGGAAGAGAAGAAAATGGTGACAATGGGCACAAAGGTTTTTTAGAGAGGAGGTGATAAAAAAATGTTCTAAAATTGATTGTGGCAGTGGTTGTACAATTTTGTGAATATACTAAAAATCATTACCTTAAACTCTTTAGGTGAATTTTATGGTATTAGAATTATATCTCAGTCAAGCTGTTATAAAAAAACTAAAAAAAGTAAATAAAGTAAAAATAAAAACCTACTGTGTTCTGTAAAAAGTCTTTTCCTCATTTCAATGGTTGCTACAAAGTCTTTATTCAGTACTGAAAATTATTCATATGTGTGCAGTTAGCCTCACCAAACCATTCTTGGTTTAAAGATTTTATGTCTGATTCAAACCTGCATTCTTGTTTTATGACTTTAATTATTATGAATAATCTTCTCTCAGACTTCCCCCCCCCCTTCCCAGGACACAATGCCTTGGAGGGAATGTAAATATTTTAAGTGTTGTTACAATATTTATATGAGCAGAAACAAAGAGTCGAGGGTGGTACTCTTCCCTAATGAATGCCACACTGGCTTTGGGATCAGATCTATTAAGATTCAAATCCTACTTATTCATTGTGAAATCTTGTACAAGTTCTCTTTGAATGTCAGTTTCCTTCGCTGTAAAATGAGGATAGCAGTACCTTCTTCATAAAACTGTTGTTTTGTGTATTAAATGAGATAACATATTTTAAGTACTTTGCAAATTTGCTTAAACATGATAGGTGTTCAAAAATATAGAAATTAATAATAATAATTTTGAAGAAAATAATTCAATTTATTTAAAGATAATCCTTATTAAGCTAAAGTGCATGAACAGAAAACAGGGTTAACAGATTCCTCAAACCATTTCAATGTTAATTGGGGAATTTTTGCATTGGTCTTTAGAAGTATGAATATTTATAGAGTTCCTTATTAAGAATCATTTTTTCTTCAAAAGAAAAGCCAGATACAAACAAGTAGGGAACCATTGTAGCTTTTGGGGAATGGGCAAAATTATTATCTTGAGGCATTATTTTCAAAATAATGGATTTTACTTGTCATAGGACACTTTTTTCTGCCTTTTCATCACAATTGCAATCAGCACACTACCTGCTTTCAGCAGCAACAGAAACAGCTGGATCACCCATTTTGATGAGGGATTACTCTTCAGTATTTATAGTAACACCCATTTCACCAAGTGGGGCCGAAAAGAAGGAAAAAACAAACAACTGACTTTTCTTATAACAGGTAACTGTTTTCTTTTGTACTAAATTTTCTTTCCTATTGCTTTCACTAGCTTCAGATTCTGAAGCTCATTTCGCCACTCAGGGGACACTTAAAAGCAGCCAAACCAACGCAGCCAATAGAAATTTAATTTTAAAAATATAAGGCTTTGCTTTGAAAATCCTGTAGAAACATTAAGCAAAAGATTAAGGAATAAAAACAAGTTCAAGAGCATGCCAAAGGTCTTGAAATCTGAACAGGGACTACATTCTAAGTCAGACACGCGTAAATATGTGTCTTTTCTCACTGATATTAATGAAATGGTTAATTCTGTTGTCATGGCAACAAAGAACAGCTGTGATAAAAAGCTAAAGGTCTACACATAATGCCCAATACAAGGTCTCTAATTCTAAAGCTGATTTTCTTAGCTACAATAGAAGTGATGTGCTTTCAATATCATTCTAAGCTTTCACATCAAATCCTTCTAGTTAATCCAATAAATAGACCAGTAGCATAAAAAGGAATATATGTTTGCACATTATAAACCTTATAAAAGAAGTTTACCTATGTCCAATGTTAAGAGGGGATCTGAAAAGTAAATATATGCTCCTTCAAAATAAAAACCTACTCTGAATGAAATCCTAAAAAATAGAATATGTTTGAATAAGATATCAAGGTAATTATCAAATGCATTATTTTCTAGCTAGTAAGTAGAAATGTTTTATATTTGAGATAACAACATCACTGCTACTATCAACAGGAACACAACAGCAAAAATAAATCAATTTTAAAAACTCACTAGAACATAGTATTGTAAGCGGCAGAGTTTGTTCTACAGGCCTATTTATGTTGTTTATAGGTCCACTGCAATTTGCCAAATGTATTATACCAGTAATCCAACCCAGGTTGTAGATGAATTTCAGGCTCTGATAAAGACTCATGTAATATTTCAGCTTCATTGATAAACCTCTTCTTTACCTTCTTTTTGGCCCTGCGAGGTGACCTAGATTTATTTGTCTTCCTCATCTCCCTTCTGCATAGGTCTCTATGAGAACTGTCCTCTTTATTCTATATTCTTAGCTCAGGTACTCACAGTTTCTCTCCTGGATTACTGTGATCAAACAGGCCTCCCATCCATTCTCCAGCCAAATGTCAAAGTAATCTTTCTAAAACATAAGTGAAATCATTTCCTTTCTCTTAAAATCTTTTAGATTTCCTCCCTTTCCTGTCTGTGAAAAATCCAAAGTTCTTAGTATGGCTTAGAAGAGGCTTCACGTGAACCTTAGCAACTTCACCCTCATCTCCTCTGATGCACCACTTGCTCTCTAGTCAAAAAGACCTTCTGAAGTTTTCTGAACGGGCATCATGTTTACAATTTCTGTATCATTTTATAGCTGTCTGTCCTTTACTTTGAATATCTCTTTTTGCTTTTCCATGTAATGATTTCCAATTTGTAGTTGTAAATTTAACTCACATTTTCAAGGGTGAGCAATATATTGCTTTATATATAATAGTTTTTAAAAAGGTCAAAACTAAAATATTCCACAAAGAAATTGTAGCACAGTCATAATATCAAGTCATTATATACCACTCTAGAGATACACATGTAGTGATATAAAAAACTATTTGTTGCTCTCTTTTAAGGTTATTATTGGGTTAAAATCAGTATATTCAAGGTGATTCAATTTTTAAAAAATTAACTTTATTGATGTGTAGTTTACATACTATAAAATACTGACATTTAAAAAGTACAGTTTGATGGTTTTTCAAAAAGTGTATACTACCATGTAACCACAATCACAATCAATATATAGAATATTTTCATTACTCAAAGGTTCTACTATTCCCTTCTGCTATTCCCTCATGTTCATCCCTGGCCCCAGGCAACCACTGATTTGACTTCTGTCACTATAGATTGGGTTTTTTTTCCTGGAGTTTCATATGAATGGAACCATAAAGCATGTTTTTTTGTGTGTGTGTCTGAATTTTTTCTTTTAGCATAATGACTTTTAGATTCACCCATGTTGTCCTGTGTACCAGTAGTCCCTTTACTTTTATTGGTGAATAGCATTCGATTTGGACATTCAGTAATTTATTCACATGTTGATGGATGCTTGGGTCACTTCCAGTTTTGGCCTATCATGAATAAAGCTTCTATAAACATTCAAGTACAAGTCTTTGCATAAACATTTGTTTTCATTTCTCCTGGATAAATATGTAAGTGTGGAATTTGCTCAGTTGATTGGTGTCTTAGTCCATTTGGGCTGCTATAACAAAAATACTATAAACTGGATAGCTTAAAAAACAAACATTTATTTCTTACAGTCCTGGAAGCTGGGAAGTCTAGATCAAGACACCAATAGATTTGGTATCTGGTGAGAGCTCTCTTTTTAGTTTGTAGATGGCCATCTTCTTGCTATGGCAAGGGACAAGGGATTCTCTCTGGGGTCTCTTTTGTCAGAGCATAAATTGCATTCATGAAGGCTGATATGGTTTCGCTGTGTACCCACCCAAATTTCATCTTGAATTGTAGTTCCCATAATCCCCATGTGTTGTGGGAGGGACCAGATGTGAGGTAATTGAATCATGGGGTGGTTACCTCCATGCTGTTCTCATGATAGTGAGTCACTTGTCATGAGATCTGATGGTTTTATAAGGGGCTTTCCCCTTTTGCTCAGCACTTCTCCTTGTTGCTGCCTTGTGAAGAAGGGCATGTTTGCTCCCCCTTCTGCCATGATTGTAAGTTTCCTGAGGCCCCCCCAGCCCTTTGCAACTGTGGATCAATTAAACCTCTTTCCTTTTAAATTACCCTGTCTCAGATGTTTTCTCATAACAGTGTGAGAATAAACTAATACAGTAAATTGGTACTGGGGTGTGGAGTGCTGCTGTAAACATACCCCAAAATCTGGAAGTGACTTTGGAACTGGGTAATGGGCAGAGGTTGGAACAGTTTGGAGGGCTCAGAAGACGGTAAGATGTGGGAAAGTTTGGAACTTCCTAGACACTTGTTGAGTGGCTTTGACCAAAATTCTAATAGTGATATGGACAACAAAGTCCAAGCTGAGGTGCTCTCAGATGGAGATGACGAACTTGTTGGGAATAGGAGTAAAGGTTACTCTTGCCAGGCAAAAAGACTGGCAGCATTTTGCCCCTGACCTACAGGTTTTGGAACTTTGAACTTGAGAGAGATAATTTAGGGTATCTAGTGGAAGAAATTTCTAAGTGGCAAAGCATTCAAAAGCACACAGAATATAAAAATTTAGAAAACTTGCAGTCTGATGATGCAGTAGGAAAGAAAAACCCATTTTCTGGAGAGAAATTCAAGCCAGCAGCAGAAATTTGCATAAGTATCAGGGAGCCAAATTATAATCACCAAGACAACAGGGAAAATTCAGAGGCATGTCACAGGTCTTCATGGCAGCCCCTCCCATCACAGACTTGGAAGCCTAGGAAGAAAAAATGGTTTCATGGGCCAGGTCCAAGGCCCCCGTGCTGTGTGCAGCCTTGGGACTTGGTGCCCTGCATCCCAGCTGCTCCAGTCATGGCTAAGAGGGGTCAAAGTATGGCTCAGGCCATGGTTTCAGAGGATTCAAGCCCCAGACCTTGACAGCCTCCACATGGTGTTGAACTTGCATGCACCAAAGTCAAGAATTGCAGTTTGGGAAGCTCTGCCTAGATTTCAGAGGATGCATGGAAACACCTGGATGTCCAGGCAGAAGTTTTCTACGATGGTGGAGCCCTCAAGGAGAATCTTTGCTAGGGCAGGGTGGAAGGGAAATGTGGGATAGGAGCCCCTACACAGAATCCCCAATGGGGCACTGCCTAGTGGAGCTGTCAGATGAGGGTCACTTTCTTCCAGAGCCCAGAATGGTAGATCCACTGATAGCCTGCACTGTGCACTTTGAAAAGCTGCATATACTCAATGCCAGCCCATGAAGTCAGCTGGGAGGGGGATGTACCCTGCAAGGCCACAGGGGCAGAGCTGCCCAAGGCCATGGGAACCCACCTCTTGCATCAGTGTAACCAGGATGTGAGACATGGAGTCAAAGGACATCATTTCAGAGCTTTAAGATTTGACCACCCCACTGGATTTTGGACTTACTTGAGTACTGCAGCCTCTTTGTTTTGGCTAATTTTTCCCATTTGTAATGGGTGTATTTACACAATGCCTGTACCCCCATTGTATCTAGGAAGTAACTAACTTGCTTTTGATTTTACAGGCTCATAGTTGGAAGGGACTTGCCTTGTCTCAGATAAGACTTAGACTTTTGGGTTAATTCTGGAAAGAGTTAAGCCTTTGGGGGGACTGTTGGAAAGGCATGCTCGTGTTTTGAAATATGACGACATGAGATTTGAGAGGTGCCAGGAAAGGAGTAATATGGTTTAGCTGTATCCCCACCCAAATCTCACCTTGATTTGTAGTTCCCATAATCCCTATGTGTCATGGGAGGGACCTGATGGGAGGAAATTGGATCGTGGGGGCAGCTACCGCCATGCTGTTCTCATGACAGTGAGTGAGTTTGCACAAGATCTGATGGTCTTATAAGGAGTTTTTCCCCTTTTGCTCAGCAATTCCCTTTGCTGCCACCATGTGAAGAAGGATGTGTTTGCTTCCCCTTCCACCATAATTGTAAGCTTCCTGAGGCTTCCCCAGCCATGCAGAACTGTGAGTCAATTAAATCTTTCCTTTTTAAATTACTCAGTCTCAGGTATTTCTTCATAGCAGCATGAGAACGGACTAATACAAAGGCTCTACTCTCATCACCAAATCACCTCCCAAAAGGCTCATCTTCTAATACTATCTCATTGGTGGGTTATAATTTCAACATATGAATTTTGGGAAGACACAAACATTCAGCCTATAACAATTGGAAAGTATATGATTACTTTACAGGTTACTGTCAAATTGTTTTTTAAAGTGATTGAGTGATTTTATATCTTCTTTTGGTGAATGTTTGTTTAAATCTTTGGCCACTGTTAATTTTCCTTTTTCTGGAGTTGTTAGGTTTTAGAATTTTTTTTTTTTTCTGAAAATAAGTTCTCTGTTTTATGTTTGTATCACTCAATATTATGTAATATTTTCTCCCTGTCTTTGGCTTCCTCTTTACTTTCTTAATATTTTCTTTTAAAAATAAGAAGGTTTTATGTGATTATATTTTTGTAAAAAGTAAAACATAGACATGCACACACCCCTTTGAAATACAGAAAAAACCTGGAAAGATATACACATGGTACATACCTCTGGGTAATGAAAGTGATTACCTTTAGGTGGTATAATTATAGTTCATTTAAAATTTTCTTTTTTTCCCCTAACTTTCCATAATAGACATTAATTCCTTTTATAATTCAAAAAATATTATGATACATGAATAACATTATAATAATTATATATATATATCATTAAGTGACACTCCTCCTCTTGTTTCTTAATGTGTCTTTCTTTCATCTTTGTATTCCTGGTGACTCTCTCAGTATCTGATAGAGCTGGTGCACAATACAATTTGGTCAAATTCATTTAGCAAATATTTATTGAAAACCTACAATGTGCCAGGAATGTACTGGGTACTGGGAATTCAAATTATATATGAAACACAGATCTTGCAAATAAGTAATTTATAGTTGGATAATCTCTCTATTGTCTATGCCTGTTATAATGCCTAACACTTACTAGCTACTTGAAAAATGCGTCAATGAATGAAATGAAGAGATTGTAATTGAGTCTTGTATTTCTTAGCACGATATTTTTTCCTGGTCATGTTATTGATTTATTTGACAATGATTTTTTGGCTTATTTATTAGGGTTCAGCATGAACAATTCAAATAAATTGTCTGTACACAGGTTTTTGCCTGAAATGGCTGAATCAAGTGGGCTATTATTCTGAGGTCTCTGAAGAGCTGATGAATTTTAAAAGGAGAGGTATAGGGAGGGGTCTGGAAGATGAAAATTTTTTCATCATGTTTTTCTAGGTGAGCTTATCTTAAATAAAAGTAGAGTTTGAGTCATCTGCCTGGCATGGTAATCTTTTCCTTTTGATTAGAAGTGGTCAGATCAGATCTCAAGTCATTTAAGATTATCTTGATTATTAACACGACTACAATCATTCTTTACATAGATGTTGCATATATATTACTTGGTCATTAGAATCAGGACAACAGTGTCATACACATAATAAAATTGAATGACTTCATTCTCTGGCTCCAATCTCATGATACCATTAAATAATTTCCTGTGAAACATAAACTCCAAAATATTGGATATATTTTTGTTTGTTACTATGTTTGGTAACTGAGTATGATATTGTCAGCTATGGTTACTGTGTTTGAACCTTTTTCTAATAAGGACAAATAGAAATGGTGATTGCAAGAAGCCTCAAGACCTGTGAATAAGGAAAATAATTGTTCTCTCAGCAGATAGATTCTAGTTACCTAGCCATTTGTGTGTAAATAGAAGAAATGAGGGGCAGAGAAATACTCTTGGATAAATTGAACATTGTCTACCTTTTTAGTAGTGGAATGTCTTTTTTTATAAGCTAATATTTGAAGGGCAGGATTTTTGCATGTTAAGCATTTATGACTGGAGATTAAAGCACATTTACTTTAATTTTATGGTAGCATTTCACAGGGTGAGAATTTTTGCAAGTGTTAGTTTCATTCTGAATTTTACTTCTATCTTCTGTTTTGAGGATAAATCATTACCTGTAGGTGGAAATATGTATCTTAACACATTTGGTAATGACTTTGGAGCAGGAAAAAAATATTTTTTTGAGTACAAACATAAAAAATTCTCATAATGTTTAGCTTTTCTAGACAGAAACATGTTTCTAGGAAACAAGAGAGTTGTCTAACTATTGGTGAGTTCTGAACTGCTTGTTAACTTATGTTAAATTAAACTAGGGTAATCCTTTAATCTGATCAATAAATTGCCCTATTACATTTACTAAACCTTGCTGGCTAGCTCTTGATCACTGCTTTAGTCCTTTTACAGGGCAACTGATTATAAAGTTCCTTAAAGCAAGAGGACATTTCTTACACTTTCTAATTTCATCCAGTAGTTGATGGGAACAGTGATAGAAAGTCTGTGGAGACACCAGTGAACTTTGTCTGTTTTAGATCCATATAAGAGAACTCTGAAAGGGAGACAAATGTTTTTCATATGGTTAGAAATTGCTGGAATAAGTCAATCAACCACTTGGGGAAAGGTGGCTTCTATTGTTCTGCTATAGTTTCCTCTAAAACTTAATGATTGAAGAGAGTTCTTGGAGAGGAGAAGGAGTGATGTAGATTTCTATCTTCAATAATTAAAACCAATAATTTTGATTAAAATTCAATAATTAAAAACCAATAACTGAGACCAAAGTCTAACCCAACTGTAACATTACCATCTCACCAATAAAGTCAGGATTTGTTTAAGTTTCTAAGCTTGTAAATTTGTAAATTAACCTATCACTACCTCAATATCCTTATTTATAAAATTGAGATAATCCTAGTATCTATGTCATTGACTTATTTTGCAGTTCCATGAAATCATGTAAAGAAAGCTGTCAGGACAATGGCTGACACATAATGGCAGAATAAGTATTAATAATTATTATTAGTACCACTGTTACTGCTATTATTTCCCACTTTTATTATTATTACTATTACTGATATCTCACCAATTCACCTCCGGGTCCCCATAATGTTTGGCAGTAAAATTTGTAAAATCAACAATGCTTACTCTTCATTATCGAAGAAAATCAAAAGGTAGCATTTCCCTTCTGGGAGAAAGCATCCTCAAACATTATGTTGAATCCCACTAAATGAGTAGAGGAAAACAGTTTAAGCCTTCTGGGCCTGCGGCTTGGAGGCAACAAGTGACATGGGAACCTGTCTGTGCCTGAGCCAAGGTCCTGAGGCACAACAGTGTTTCCTACTGGGCTGAGATAGCACTAAAGCTGAGCTAAAGTTGGTGATAATCAATTTATAGATTTATTTGGCAGTACAGATCCATGATCTCTTTTCCACAATTCTGAAATCTAATGAACTCCAAAAATAAAGAGGGTTTTGGGGGGTAGGGACAGATATTTGTCAGCAAAACTAACTTGACCAGCACTCATTTGGGGGCAAAATCTGAACTGATGTGAGTGTACTGTACAGTCTTCATTAACCTTAAATTGAATATTATATGCAATGATTCAGAAGCATCAATGACTTTGCATATGGAGTGCTCCCCTAGACCCCACTGGAGGTATATATAACATAAAGCATATGCATTTTTTTCACTAAAGTGTGAAAAATTCTGAAGTTGGAAACACATGTGGCCCCAAGCTTTGTGGGTAGGAATTAAGAACTATACCTACTCACAGATTTACTTTGTTTAGTAATGTGAGAAGACCCAGTGTCACCATCATTTCCTCCTCCAGCCTCTAACTCTGAATTTCTGTTCCTTGAGAAGCTGTCCCTGATAGAGGAAGAAGGCAGAGAGATGCCTAGGCAGATAGGTAAGGGTCCCCGACAAAACCCCACCTTCAAGCCTAAAACAGCCTGAAGGCTGAAAGACCAGATGAAACCTGTGACCCAGAGGAAGAACTGCCCCTGTTTGCTTGCTCTTTCCCGACTGATTCTTTCTGATGGTCCCTTTCAACCAATTGAATGTTACCTTTTTCTATACTACCTATGACTTCTCTGGGCGTGCCTGCATGCACACTGGGAGAATAGGGTGAAGCCACCAGGAATTCACACCTTATGCTGGGGAGGAGCCTAACCTCTTCAGCTCATATGTGAAAGTTCTAGCACTCCACTGTGAGATGGGAGGCTGCTGGCCAGACCCCTCTCTTTGTTGAGAGCTCTCCTTTTACTTAATAAATTCCACCCTCCTCACCCTTCAATGTGTCCATTTGCCTAATTCTTCCTGATCTTGAGACAAGATCCTGGATTTAACTGAGCAGAAAATCCTGCATTGTCTTTCACTTCTACACAGAGCCCTGATGGGCTCCCAGAGAAAAGGAAGGCCATTGAACCAAGGTCAACAGCCATGACAGATTGTGACTTTTTTTTTTTCTGCACTAGAGAAAGCAGTCCCTTCCTACTTTTTCGAAGCCAGGGTCAAAATTTAGAGACTGTTTGGATGATTATAATTCAAACCAAAGGATAATCTCCCCAGTGAAATTAGACTATGAGCCCATGGACCTAGCATTTTTGGTTCCAGCAGGCCTTTGCATGTTGGAGATTTGGTTTCTTCTCTCTCTCTGGTTTTCAGTTTGGTGTTCAGTTTAGCTCTCCTAGTGTGCTGACTCTACCTTGTCCTACTTCAGTTATGCAGCTAGCTTTTGGGACAGCTCTGGGGTGACTCTCTGACATTTCTTTCTGCTCATCTTGAAAATTAAATACCTCTGAGATTTAGGTTGGAAGATCAGTATTTACTGATCAAACCAGAGATATAAGGCCATGGTAAAGAGACAGAAGTTTCCTAGGCCTAATTAAGGCATGGATGCTAACAATGACATGTTTTACAAAAGAAATATTACACTGGAAGGGCATTCATTTAGTAATGAAATCCCAGAAATAATTTCAAATGACAGAAATTGTTAAAATACCATGGAGGAAGGGATCCTTGGTCATGGGAGGTGACTTGCCAGCCTCAGTGTTCCGGACTTTTGAAACTGATGTCAGCAAACCATCTAACCAATTTCCCTTGCTTTATTGCTGTTTTTTTTCTGCCTAGAGGAAAAAAAATACACTGGTCAGAAGATGTAAGAGTCCAAGCTCCTCGGTTGTTCTAGTTCTTATTTCACATTCTATTTATATAACCACGTTTGTGAATTCAGGTAGTCAGAGTTTGCCCCAAGGCAGGGAGCTAGTCATGGTGTGTGTGTGCTAACAAGCCCTCACAACTGAGAGGCTGAGGCTGCCACCCAGAGAAGACTTTTTGCAGGCAGACATGGCTTCTCCTGAAGCAACCTGCCCTTGCTTCCGGAGGGTAGATAGGTGATCAGGTGAGGCAGACAGCAGGTGACTCCTCTTGTTGTGCATCTTCTACTACAGTTTTTCTTTCTGAAGCAAAAACATCTATTTTAATACTCTTTATTTGTTTCTGAGGTTAGAGTACATCAGGTTGACAACAATAAGTCAAATAAAAAAATATTTACTAAGTATCTAGTAGTTTATCCACATTGCATCAGGCCTTAGGGGCATGCAAAAGAAGCAAAGAAATGTTCCTGCCCTGGAGAGACAAATCTAACAAATTTTGCACGGGAAGAAAACATTTCTGCAGCAAAACCAGGGCAGATAAATGTGGTTGTTTTGACTGACGGTGGGGAGATTCTGGGTCTAACTCGGTTAAAGGAGTGAGAAAGAAAAGCATGAGTTGACATGTTAAGAGATTCTAAAAACTGTAAACAGAGAGGAAACTTCCAGGTCTACAGGGGACAGGCAGGCAACTGGAGATATGACTAAGGCTTTGTGTAGGTGGTGGGATGGTCTGTTGACTTGGAGAACTCACGTCCTACTTAAAGGGGCAGTTGCTTCAGGCCTAGCTCAGGGGTTGGCAAATATTTCCTTGTAATGTGACAGATAGCAAATATTTATTCTTTTCAAGAGGCTTCTGTCTCTGTTGCAACTTAGCTCTGCAACTCTGTTACCCATAGAAGCAGCCCAATATTGACCACATGATTACTGGATGGGTGTGACTATGTTTCAGTAAAATTTTATTTACAAAAACTAGAGGCCATGGTGTGGTCACCATAGTTTTCCACCCTCTGCTCTAGAGCTGATGGCTGTTGGATCTGAGTTTTCAAAGGGATTTAGAAGTCAAGATTGTGATGTGAAATATCTTGATTTTAACATGTTGAATCAAAACACATTTTATGTCATCTGATACAAGCAAAATCCTTTCTATGACCTCATTTGCAACTAATTTGCATACTTTGGGTAAGATTTGATATCGATTTTAAAGATAGGTAGGGTTTGATAACTGAAGAGGAGAAAGGAGGGTTTCTGAGAAGGATGAATAGCATGATATTTAAATTAGCTTCAATTCATACTGACATTGTTTGATTACCATAGCACCAATAGTTCAGCTTCTCTATCCATCTGAGCAGCCCTCACTAAAATCCAGCCTTTCTTGCAATAGTTTTAACTATGCTTTGTTATTCTTTGGATGAGGTTTTCTAAGAATCTATTGTATTAGGGAGCCCCAAATCTGTAATTTCCTTCTAATGAGGCCTGTTAATTTGATGATAGCATAATCAAATATAAACACCACCCTTCCTTGGTCTGTAGGGTGCTTCATAATGAGATGGATCCAGAGGGGCAGAGAGTTGCCAGACACATTAAAGAAACTGGTGTCCCTAACTAAGGAAGACTTATTAATGATTTTAGTCCCAAAGGAAGAGACACACAGAAAATCTTCAGAAAAGAGAAATGGCGATGGTGAAATCAAAGCAACCCAGATGGCCTATAAACAGGCTAATTATGTGGAAGACCCAAAAGCAGCTCTGAAGTTTCTTTCCCAGCTGCCTATGGAGTCTGCCAGGTAGCCAGATGCTGGCAGAGAAAATGCCTTCCACAGGTCATCAGCAAAGTGGTGCTCCACATTAAAGCAAACGATAACCCCAGTACTTTCCTTTATGCAACAAAAGAATATTTCAGAACTTTACGAAAAAAATTTTAGAGAACTTATAAACCTCCATATTATTCAATGAATAAGAATTATGCTGATTGTTTTTGTTGCTGGAAAAACACAATTACAGAATACCACATATGTTTTTGTGCATATACATATACATATTATCAGAGGAAAGAAAGAAAATGATTCTGGGGTATCTTGTTAATACATTGTAATTTAGAGATAAATGGCAAAATATTGATGAATAATGTCATTTCATGTCAGTATTTTCTTTATCATCTTAGAAGTACCAAGCTCAAAGCTCGGCTCAGATGCTGAAATAAGATGCTGTGATTGAAAAGCTCTGCTCGTTCTTAAGCCTTTCTTATAGCCTTTGGGACACCTTCTGTCAGACATCTGAGGTTAGGTAGTGTAGGCCTTTGTTGCTAATTGAGTATGGTGATTTCAGCAACATCTGCAGAGAAGCCAGGTACTCAGATTCAGAATGGAAAACAAGATAGAAGAGTAAAAAAGGGCAGCATGGTGGCTTTTTATTTAAAGCTAAAAAAATTAATTTAACTATGACCAGGATAATATCATAAAAGATAATGGGACTTGTGTTTCAAGAGAGACCTACCTCAGTTTCCTAGCTATTTTTTATTTTTAATAACACTTAAGATTTTCTTCTTTTTAATTGGAGGAATCTCCATCTTCTTCTGTGCTTTTATTCTTGATGTCTATTAATTGTTGAGAATTGCATATGAGTGGAGACACTACAGGCATTATGCAGGTGTCATTTTAATTATATATCATAGGAAGAGAGAATCACTGTTTGTAGTAACTCTATGTTCAATATCAGGGCTCTGTTTGGAAACTTGAAGAAGACATTCCTAGTCAGCTCTTGCACTCTTTCGGGCTCACACATTGTTATGTTGCATTGCCGCTTTCTCATGTATCTATCAGTCTCCATCACAGTCCTATGCATTCCCTGAAGGCAGAGGCGGGGTAGTATGGACTTTAATTCTAAATTTTCTTATGAGGAAAAGATTGGTCTTTTCATAAAATGGGCTGGTATATCTGGAAATCTACATGCAGATGAATGAAGTTGGATTCCTACTCACCATCTAAAAAAATTAACTCAAATGGATCAAAAACCTAAATGTAAAGGTAAAAATATAAACAGAGGAAAGCCTTGGTGTAAATTTTGCGAACTCTCATTAGCTAATAGTTATTTAGATAAATTATACCCAAAATAAAAGTAACACAATTTAAACAAATAGATATATTGGGCATCATCAAATTAAAAGCTTTTGTGCTTCAAAGGACGCTATCAAGAAAGTGAAAAGACAACCCACAGAATGTGAAACATTTTTGCAAATCATATAGCTGATAAGGGACTCGTGTCTAGAATGTACAAAGAACTCCTGCAACTCAATAATAAGAAAATACAATTAAAAATAAGCAGTCAATATGAGTAGACATTTGTCTTAAGAATGGACAGAAAAGCCAATAAACACATGAAAAGATGTTCAGCATCATAAGCTGTCAGTAAAATGCAAAACAAAGCTACAATGAGATACCATCTCATGTCATTAGGATAGCTATGATCCAAAGTACAGATAATAATAAGTGTTGGCAAGGATGTGGATAAATCAGAACACTCATTCCCTGTTGGTGGCAACGTAAGTTGGTGTAGCTGCTTTAGAAGACAGTCTGGCACTTCCATAAAAGGTTAAAAAGAGTTACCACATGACCCAGCAATTTCACTTTTAGGTATATATTCAACAGAAATGAAAACAAATGTCTATAACAAAATTTGTACATGAATGTTCACAGCAGTTTTATTCATAACAACCAAAAAGTAAAAACAACCCAAATATCCATCAACTGATGAATGGGTAAATAAAATATGTCATATCCATCAAATGGAATATTATACAGCCACAGAAAAAATGAACTATTGATACATGCTAATATATAAATGAGCCTTGAAAATAGTATGCTACACAAAAGAAGCCAGTCATAAAGTACAGTGGTAATATACACACTATACTGTATGATTCCATTTTTTAAATGTCCAGAATAGGCAAATCCATAGAGATCAGAAGCAGATTAGTGTTTCCCTAGGGTTGGGCAGAAAGGAATGGGGAGTGATTGCTAATTGACTTTCTTTTTTCGGCATCATAAAAATGGATTCTGGTGATGGCTGCATAACTCTAAATGCACTAAAACCTACTGAATTGTACACTTTAAATGGCTGTTACATGAATTACATCTCAATAAAGCTGTTATAAAGGATAATTTATTATGTACCTAGGCTACTACATGCCAGACTCTGCACTTGGCTCTGGGAATGCAAAGATGAATATGACAACTGCTTGTAACCTGATGCACTGATAGGCATATGCACAAGGAGTACAGATATTACCAGGAGGAAGTGATTAATTCTTGCAGTTGGGGATATCCTCAGAGAAGAGGTACCAGCTGCTTGAGGTAATATTTGAAAAAAAAAATTTTCCTCCAAGTGTGGCATGATTAAGAGCAATGCATAATGAGGAAGTAGCACATGCTAAGACATGGAGGTATTTTATACATTTATTTTGATATAATTTAGTTTTGAAAAAAATCTGTGCTACAAAAAGAAAAAAAAGAAGTTTAAAAAGCACTTTGTTGGGCAATTGCTTTAGTATTGATGAAAGGTGGCAAGGACGCAAGTTGAGGTCACACATGTGGGATGGTGTGGAGAATTGAGAATAAGCAAAGGGCACATTTATAGAGCCCCTTCCTGTTCCTACAGGTCTTGCCTCTCTTTGTCTGCACACAACCCTATAAGATCTGCTTACTCGTCTTCATTTTATTGACAAGAGAAGTGAGGCACAGAGAGGTAAGGTGGCTTCCCCAAAGTCTCAAATGGCCAATCGGCAGAGTTAGTATTCAACCTGGAAAATCTGTCTCCAGAACCTGAACTCTCAGCCACTAATCTTATTTTGAAGGCATTATTCCAGTTTTGTGTTTTCCGTGAAACCTGGCCCAAGGCCTGGCCCATTGCTGGACCTTGGAAAATGATTATTGCTTGAATAAATCCATGCTCTCCTGTCTGTTTATTTCAAAGACTCCATGCTATGAAGCGTGAAGCATAGGCATGAGCACAGGCAATCCCACTGCCTACAACTAGAGAAGCTGGAAATGGAGGTCCTGGCTTTCTGCTTCATTTCGCTTTTTTTCCCTCCTTCATACTCTTTATAATGTCTAACCAGCAGATCCTACCACTCAGTGACACCAATCTGAAGAGTCAATATTTATTAATATTTAATGTTACATTATGAGTGTAAGATTAAGCTAACACTTATCAAGCAAATTCTACATGCAGGCACTGTGCTAAGCACTTTACATGCATTATCTCCTTTAGATCTCATGATAGTGCTGAGCACTTGATCCTTGGGAAAGTGTCATATTGGATCAACAGCATGGATTTGGGAGCTGAACTGCATGGGTTCAGATCTTAGCTCTGCCATTTACCAGCAGTGTGGTGTGTGAAATCTGTTTAATGTATCAATACCTCAGTTTCCTCATCTAATAATAGTACCTACTTCATAAGATTGTTGTGATGGTTAAATGAATTATTGGCCATTGAGTATTTGGAATAGTACCTGACATGGTGACTGCTAAGTGTTAGCTGTTATCAGTAATTTTCTTTCTACATCTGTTTACAACAGAGAAAAGTGAGGTTTAAATTATTAAGTACCTTCCACACAAAGACACAGCTAAGAGGCAGAGTCAGGTTTCAAACACAGGGAATTTGATTCCAGAATCTGCATTCTGAACCAACTCCAGAAGATTCAACTACCATGGTGTATAACCTCTGTGAAGCATCCTTTGTCTTCCCAGACGAATTTAAGTATGGCTTTATCTCTACCTTCATAGTAGCATGTTCAACATTTTATCAGAAGTGTAGAACATGGTATTTCTATATTTTCCCTTTATACAGTGGCTGGTATCTAGTAGGCTCTTAATAAATATACATTGTTAGTCTAAACCCTATTGCTAAATATTTCTTCAATCCATTCCCTCCTCCCTAACCCTATTACTGCTGCCTTATTAGTCCAGGCACTCAAAATTTCTTGCTTGAGCAGATGTAACAGCATCCTAATTAGACTTTGTGCTGCCATACCCTGCACCATACCCTGTGATATGAAATAATCTTAGTGAGTCTTTTTTCTGTGCAACCAAAAGGATCTACAGTTTCCCAGCTGATAAAATTGATCCAAAAGCTAAATGTTTATACATATAACCCAATAATTTCATGATAATTTGGGCAGCCTTGCCACCTGAAAGTCCTTAATAATTGCTATTTGTTGAGTGTAGAACTATCTCTGCTATTTAAAGCATGGTGATGAAGAGTGTTGATTCGTAAACACCAACGTAAAAATAGCTCACCTGATAGTCATATGCAAAATATGGTTTGTTTGTTTTTTACTGTTGCTGTACCAAATAAGTCATCTTAAAATTTTAACTATATGACAGGTTCCATGTGGGTCTGTTTATGATCGTGAACATCCTCTTTAAGGAAGCTGTCTTGGTCCATTCAGGCTACTATAGCAAAGTGGCATAGACTGAATGGCTTATAAACGACAGAAAGGTATTTCTCACCGTTCTGGAGGCTGAGAGGTCCAAGATCAAGTTGCCTGTAGATTCTGTGTCTGGTGAGGGCCTATTTCCTGGTTCGTAGATAGCAACTTCTTGCTGTGTTCTCACACCTTGTAAGGGGCGAATAAGCTCCCTAGGGCCTCTTTTATAAGGGCACTAATCCATTCACGAGGGCTCTGCTCTTATGACCTAAGCATTTCTTAAAAGGCCCCACTTCCTAATACCATCATCTTGTTGGATAGGATTTCACCATGCGAATTCCCCCTTGCCATGGTATTTAATATATTCACAGGTTTCAGGGATTAGGAGATAGGTGACTTTGGGGGCAGTGGGGCGGGGAGCATTATTCTGTCTACCATGCAGAACAATAAAGATAATATGAACTTTCAGCTACAGGGGTTACATGTGGCCTGAAAATAAAGCCGCATAAAGAAGAACAGAGAGATGAAGAGAAACAGTTCTGATGATGCCACTGTTTGAAATTCTGAATTCAGTTAAAACTTCAGTGAACTCTATTCCTGGGCTTTTAAGTTATGTGAGGCAATAAAATTCTTTTTTCTTTTCCTAAACCAGTTTGAGTTGGTTTTCTGTCACTTGAAATCAAACATCCTTACTGATATGGGGCAGGAAAGAAAAGGAAGAGGTAGGGGGGAAAGAGAAGAAAGAGTTCATTGCAAATTTAACGATCAATCCTAAGCAAATGCAAGAAGGCTAAAGCGGTTATACATGTAGAAGGCAGAGAAGATATGAACTTAGGAAGAGATAGAGTAAATTTTAGACATATTGAGTTTAGGGTTTGTATACGAATATACATTGTATTTGAATAAAATACGCATTTGTATTCAAATATATACATATAGGTTTGGGTTTCAGAGAAGTCAGGATGAAAGATTTGGGAACGTCTAATATTTTTCCCTTTGTCTTTAATATGTATGTTTTTATCTATGGTGTTCTTGGTTTTCTAGATCCTTGGATTCCTATACTTCCATGTTCAGCAGAGGAGAACATAAAGATACCACATTCTTTAAGAAACTTTCAAAGTTTTAAGGGTTAGCTCATATTTATACTGTGATGGAAAACATTGTTATTGGCCATAATTGTTGGCAAGACTTTGTAGTGTGATAAAAATTACTCATGCTCGTAGTCTCAAAAGAGAAAGAGAAAATGAGGTGTTACTGTTTCCCCCCACCCCAACCTCATATGCTGGTTGAAGTCTCATTGAAACATCCTAGCCAATAAAAAAGAAAAGCAAGATGTGGTCTCCCAAATGTTGCAAAACTGAAGTGGAGTGTAAAAATATTCATGATTTGTTTTCTACAGTCCTATCCCAAATCCCTAACCCCTTTCTACCTATTTTACTCAAAAGCTGCTCTTCTAAAATTGAGGAAATAAGCATCTTTGAGTTTCCTGCCTGAAGACATAAATCAAATTGAAAGGTTCTTATCTTCCACTCAGGTTCTTATGCTTCCAAGAAAAAATATGCAGACTTAACCTTTTCATTCATCTTAAATTTTAACATACATGTATGTATGCACACTCATGGATGTGTATATGCATATATATTAATATTTTTGGTTTTTTATTATTGACCAAATACCTAGGTTTCATAGAGATGGATACCATAGAAGGCAGGAAAGATGAATAAGCCAACACGATTAATAGGCAGGTAGATCTCATTTTCAGTAGAAACACATAAAGGAAAATTACTGGTGAGAGAGGAGGTCTTGACCCATATGTTGATTAATGCAAATCTTTGAAGACTGCCAGCAGCGTATAAAGTTGAATGCATTAATGGTAGTGGAATAAGGAAGGCAGGGCCACAGAAAGACAGAAACAGACAGAAACAAACACCAAGGCCCTTGGTGCTTGCAGAATACAGCATATGAAAAAGCATGATATAAATTCTGTAAACAAATAACTGCACAGATTCATAAATCAATACGACTCACTACTATAGATTATTTGCCAGTGACAAAATAACTTGGATTCTTTTATCATGTAGAAGTTTATAGTGCATACTAGAAGAATAGTAAGTGAAAGACAGTATCAAAGTTTATAAATGCTCTAGATCAGCTAATGAAAGGTTAACACACTCAACAAGACAGTCAGCCATCATCGTTTCCAATGCAAATAGCACTATCCAATTTAAAGACGTCGTCTGTAATTTTAAAAATTTAAGCAGAAAGTCCATATTAATAAAAGATGTGTCATATTAATTAATGCTACCATATTAATTAATATGAAAACTACAGACTACAGGAACTTCCCAGAACCATTAAGGGTCCAGTCCAAATTTTCACCCAGCAGGCAGTTTGCTGAATTGTGCGCATATGTGAGTTAAGTGGAAAATGTTACAGCTTTGGGTAGATAATAGTGTGTCTAATGGCTTTCCTGTTAATTGGATTAACTTCATAGGATAGAAGCAGACCAGATCCTGCCAGGTAACATACTCATTCCTAAGGGCAGTACCTTTCAGACAATATTATTACATGATTTTACCAGCCCATTTGCTGGTAACCTAAGACCATGCAAAAGTGAAAAATGCATCTCCAAATATCCATGTTACAGCAGAATATCTAATGCTCAGAAAGATTATCTGACAGAGGGCATTGCCTGAAAATCAAGTCAACTTAGCTTCATTTCCAAATACAGTTCCAATTAAACATGCCAATTTATGTAAGTCATTTATTTGCTTTGTCTTTTAATTTCCTTTCTAAAAATATAGAAATAACCAGCTTATAGAATTATGAAGGTAAAATGAGATCATTTAATATTTATATATTTTCATATTTGTATATGAATATATAAATATATAAATAAATACGTTCATTTTAATCACATTCACATTTTCAATTATATGTATGGTATATTTTATTACTAAGCTCTTTTATTTTTGACAGAATTGGTTAACTTACTCGCTTTTTTTTTTTTTTTGAGGCAGAGTCTCACTCTGTTGCCCAAGCTGGAGTGCAGTGGCTCAATCTTGGCTCACTGCAATCTCCGCCTCCCAGGTTGAAGCAATTCTCTTGTCTCAGCCTCCCAGGTAGCTGGGATTACAGGCATGTGCCACCACACCCAGCTAATTTTTGTATTTTTAGTAGAGATGGGGTTTCACTATGTTGGCCAGGCTGGCCTCGAGTGCCTGACCTCGTGATCCACCCGCCTCGGCCTCCCAAAGTGCTAGGATTACAAGTGTGAGCCTCCGAGCCTGGTCAGTTAACTTACTCTTAAAAAAAGTCTTGATCTTTTCATTGCGTGGAATGAAAATCTTTTTTTCATGGAATGAAAATCTTTTTTTATCTTTTTTTTTTCCAGATTGCCATTACAAATGTTAGTCTAGGAAGTCATACTACCAGTTACTACTATGACCAACTGACTTTGAGTCTAGCAAATGTAGATTTTAGTTAGTGGCCTTATATCTTTTAAAACTGTATTTGAAATTTCTACACTCATGAACAACAGTAATTAAATCTAACTTATTAAGTGTATGGCTATTATCTTCTCCATTTTATAGATGAGGAAATTGAGGCTGAGCACTGTAGTTAATGTATCCAAGGTCAGCAAGTGGCAGATATGGATTCTTCTCTCCTGTGTGTAAGGTGAACAACTATTTTCATATTAGTAGGAAGTTTTAAGAGACTCCAGTGAAGACAAGGATCATGTACCGTGGACTGTATAGTGAGTGATTGGAGTAACAGATTTAAGTATAAACTCTGCCCTTGGCAATGTATGGTCTTGGGAAAATCACAGAAATTCCTAAGCCTTATTTTTTCATCTGTGAAATGGGGCTAATAACCTCTACCTGACTACATTTCTGTGCAGTTAAATGAGATGTTTCATTACATTTCAATTTTGGTATTTTTTTTTGGTCAATGAAGTTTTAAAACAAAGCTAGAAGATTTTTTTTTCTGCATTATAAACAGGATTTATATAAAAATTCTCAAGTATCTACAAGTAATTTATTTCTTGACATTATACAAAGTCAGCATAACATTTTAAGCCAATTCATTGTGTTGACAAAGCTCTACCATAAGTATTTTATAAGATAAACTTGTGATGGTGTCATAGGACAATATAACATCTTAGTTACTGTTTTCTTGTTATTGAAACTATCTATTTGCTATAAAGTATAATTTGATTAGATGAGTTCTGTTATAAACATTTTTTAACTGAATACATATTAAAAATTGTATTTAACTCATTATTAATGAAGGAACCGTTAAGATTTACAAATAGTCCCAGTATGAACATTTTAATCTTAAAAATACATGAGACAAAATATGAAATATATTCAAAACATTTTTTTAAAGTGTTTCACTATAGGATGTTTTTAAATAAGAAAAATAGTAATTGAATACTTATTCACTGAGAGTCACTATTTCATTTTATCTGCACAATAACCTTAACCTTAGGTGGTACAAACTATTTTAATACCAACTTTACAGATTAGGAAGTTGAGGTTTGGATGTCTGAGGTGACAAGCAATTAAGTGGCAGCAGGGTATCAAACTCCAAGTACATACTAATCCTCAAACTTTGGGGGTAGGAAAGGTCACATATAGTTGGAATAGTGAGGCCTTCCTAGGAGGGTCTTGAATTCCATTTTAATTTGTTAAAACATGGAGAAATCTCTAGGGTTTTATATCATGGAGAAATATGATAGGATATGCATGTTGGCAAGCAATCTAGGAGAGTGCTGGCATGAGTGGGAGTGAGATATTACTACAAGAGCTTGATAATACATAATGGAAGAATGAATCATGGCAGTGTGTACAATGGAAAACTGGAGAAAGCCGTAGGAGATGTTTTAGAGATAAAATTGTTAGACATGGTAACTAAATGGATGTGGGTATGGAACAGAAAAGGTAGGGAAATAACTATTTTGATATTGGAATTAAGCTAAAAATATTTAAATACAGCAAGTGCCCAGGTACTCAGAAGTCTAACTTAAAGGTATAGATGTTGGCATTAACTGTACGGAAAAGGTGATAATACCAGTCAGAGTGGGAGAGGGGGAAGATATCTCAAGGAACGTCTTGCAGATTGCTTCTGGTTTATGGTTCCTATAGATTTTAACTATTGTCTTTTACTATCCTACCTCAGTTTACCTTTGTAGTCATTTAAGTAACTCAGGCTCTCCAATCTCGTGACCTTTGCAATTGCTGTTTCGTCTCTGGAACACACTCTCTATTCTTCATGTGATTGGTTCCTTCCCATCCATCAGGACTTACCTGCCCGTGCTAGGAGGAGTAAGTGCCTTCCTCAGCTCCATCTCAGGAGTTGTTGTTACTGTCAGAGCACTTATGATAGTTTGCAGTTAATTTATTTCTTGATTTTTGTATCATCCACTAAGATGCACACCCAGTAAGGCGGGAGCCACGTTTGTCTTGGCCATAGTTGAATCACTATCAACTAGGAAGTGCTTGGCATAAGGAAGATACTTCGTATTTTTGAATGAGTGAACAAACTGCTGATTCTGATTCCCTGAGGGATTATAGTGTGATCCAAACCTGTCTCCCTGTCTCCGCCTTACTTCCAACCACATGTTCCTTTTGTCCCAGCTAAGTCAAGCTTTTGTGGTTTTCCGAACATTCCAGACTTTTCAAATCTCTGTGCTCTCTCTTGTTGTCACTGCTTGAGGTGCCCTTCTCTTGTTACCTATTTAGGAAATTCCTTTATGAGCTCAAAACTTGGCTTGTCAGCTGGTTAAGAGAGTATGCCTTTGATGTCCCTGCTCTCAGAATTGCTTTCCTAGCATTCAACACATGTTACATACTATTTCCCCTGTACATTGTAAGCACCTTGAAGCTAGGGAGTGCCATGGTCTGAATGTCTGTGTCTCCTCAAAATTCATATGTTGAAATTTCAGTATCCAAGGTGATAGTATTAAGAGGTGGAGCTTTTGAGAGGTGATTAAATCATGAGGGTGGAACCCTCCTTAATGAGATTAGTGCCCTCATAAATAGGCCCAAGGGAGCCTGTTCACCCCTCTACCATGTGAGGACATAGCCATAAGGTCCAATCTCTATACCATAAAGCAGGCCCTCACCAGACCTCGAATCTACTGGCACCTTGATCTTGGAATTCCCAGCCTCTGGAACTGTGAGACATGTTTGTTGTTGTTTGTTTGTTTGTTTGCTGTTTATAAGCTACATAATTTCTGATAATTTGTTATAGCAGTCTTAACAGATTAAGACAAGGAGCATTCATCATTCGAGTTCACATCCTCAGTCCTTAGTCCAGTGCTTGGTTCATTGCATAACAGTTGCTTCATAAATATTTGTTGAATGAATAAATAGTTCATTGAACAAAAGAATGAAGGCACGTAGCATATTAGACATAACCAAGGGCATCTACAAACATATCTAAACAGTTATATGACCTGGAACAAGTTAGACTCTTTAAGCCCCTATGTCTTCCTTTTTAAATGGAAAAAAAATAGCACTTACCTGTGATCCTTACAACATTCAAATATAATAGTATTAGTCATGTTGTATTAGTCATGATTGTCCAGAGACACATGACTGATACATTTTATTTGTTTAGTTAGTTTAAACATTCATTTATTATTTTAAGGAATGAACACACATAAGTTTGGAAGCTTGATGAGTCCCAACTTTGATAGGGGAGGCCTGCAAGCTGGCCTCTTAGAAAAGAGCTATAGTTCAAGTCCAAAGGCAGTCTGATAGACAACCAGAAAGAGCCAATGTTGTAGATGAAGGCTGAAGGCAGTCTGCTGAAGAATTCCTTCCTGATCAAGGGAGGTCAGCCTTTGTTCTAGCCAGGCCTTCCAATGGTTGGATAAGGCCCACCCACATTATGGAGGGCAATTTGCTTTACTCAGAGTTCACTAATTACTAGTTACATGTAAATCTAACCCCAAAACACGCACCCTCACAGAAACATGAAGAATAATGCTTGACCAAGTGTCTGGGTACTGCGGCCCAGCCAAGCTGACACATACAATTAATTATCATATATGTAGAACATTTAGTACAGCTTCTCAGACATTCGTTAGGAAGCGCTCACTAATCACACTCTCTGGTCTGGTCTTATGTCCCAGTCATGTCTGCAGGTAAGGTGCCATGAGAATGTGTGTGCTAAGGTCAATGGCTCCTGGTGTCTTGCTGGATGGGAATAATGTGGTTTTCATTCTTCCTTATTCTGAGTCTCTCTGTAAACAACACATGTAAAATTGAGTTATGTTTTCTACAAACAACCTGGATAAGAAACACTTCTTGGTATGAAGTAGAAAGTGAATACAACAGAAAGAAATGTGTGTAAGGAAGAAACTAGTATAAAATCATGGATTGCCATGGCCTAACACGGGTCACTTGTGGTTCCCCAAAGCTGTTAAAGAAAACAGCTAAAGCATTTTACCCTTTCTTTCTCAGAAAAAAATGCAAAGGTCACAATTATTTCTTTAATCTCAATCAAGGAAATTTCTGCCTAGCATTTGGCATTCAGTATCTTGAAGAGGATTCAGGTGTGTACATGCGTGGGATATCTTTCATAATATTCCCAGAAGGCTACTAAACTCCCAGAGTGAAAAACTCTCATCAGATGGAGGTAGGGGGTAAGACATTATGGCATCCACGCACCCCTGGTAAATCTCTTTTCTAGATTACTGGAACTGTTTTCTAAGTGTTGCCATCTTTAAAAGTTAAAATCCCCCACCATGACAAGAAGGCAAAGAGAGTCAGTGTATATGAGTCAATAATATCACATAACTATCTAAGCAGTAATATTAAGTGAGATGTGTACTTCCTATAGTGAGACTGGCACTTTCAGGCAGGCAACAGGCTTCCGCTTTCCATTTGTCCCTGCCCATGGGCCATTGCAAGAATCCTGGCGTGTTCGCAGTAAAAGATGCCTTTTGGCAGAGTAAAATCTAATTCAGTAGGTAAAGCTGGGTAAGAAGGACAGGAAGTGAAACATTTGAGTAATTACACTGTCTTCACCCTCATTTTACTTAAACTATCATGGGTTTTATACTTGGATGGAATGCTCTATAGGACTAACTCAAAACTGCTCTATTTCAAAATCAAAATGTTTTATATGAAATTCCATTTGCAAAAGAGGCAGCAAAAGACCATGTTTAAAATGCTTTATGATATTTTATTTGATATTATTCAATCACACAGGTTTTGTGGCAAATATGCATCTCTAAATATGCATAATCAAACATTTTATTTTTCCAGGTCTTGAATTTGTCATAGAAATAAGCCATAGATTGTTACTTTCTGATTTACTACTTATAGATTCATATTGAAGTATGCCATGAAGAGGAGATAAATGAATTTATATGACACTATTTACTGATTACGAAAATAGAGAAATACAAAAATGTTATCTAATAATAACAGAAAATGTATTTCTTTTTTATTCCATTACTTTTGAAATTAAACGTAAACACTAAAATAGAGAGTAGTCAAACTGATTTGGCACATTTAATATATATTACCAATATTATATTTTTCATTCTTGAATAATGAAGCACATGATTCAGCATTGCATACTTTGGGCTTTGTTCAAACATTAGTTGCTATAATCATGAAGGTGACTATTAAAACCAGTCAGGGCAGGTGTGCGCACAGCAACCAGGCTCTATCCTATAATCTCATTTTGTTAGGAACATAGTTTAAAGAGAAAGGCCATTAAAAGAGGATGAGTTTGGACACCCATCTCACGCATGAGTAGTGAATGGTATTTAGTTAGTAAATATTCTCACTATCCTCTATCTAACACCAAAAAGAAGCAATTTCAGTGAAGGGGATTTTACTTAATAAAGTTCTACAAACCCAATTTGAGGCTTTCTTTTCCTGTCATAGCAAATAATTTTTTGACTTTCTTCCTTTGTACTTTATGGAGCTAATAACATTTTCCTAGAAACAGCATTAAAATTAAAGGTAATTTTTAATGATAAAATGTTTCCTTGGATACATTTTCTTGTATGTTAAATTGTACTTTGTTTCAAAATGCTTAATTTCATTTACAATTAGAAGTCAAATATGGAGCACAGCATAGGGCAATTTGGAAATTGTCACACTAATTGCCACAAAAAAGTTAATTTTTCACATAAGACAACTGGCAGTGAACATCCAATTAACTGCCACACAGTTATTTAAATACTATCCTCAGAAAAGAATTATTCTATTTTATGACCATTAATTGAATGGTCATTGACATGAGACATTTTTTACACTTACAGATGTATTTTGAAATTATATATTTTTATTTAGAAAATATATATTTGTTTTAATTTGGAAAGAGCTGAACACAAGGATCATGATTTTAAAAGATCAGCATATGTAGGTGACATGGAAGTTCACGGCAACTGTTTCACAAATCACCTTAACACACCGGATCCACAGATAAGGGTACGCCTCTCTTTGGTTCATAAGGTGTTGTCCTGGAAACCATTTTGATGCAGTCGACAATAGGGCAGACACTGAGACACAGAGTACAGCCTGTACAAGTGTCAGTAATGGTGGGCAGGTGGGTTTCTGGATCAAACCGTATAGCCTGCAAACAGAAGTAGAGGGTATTGATGTCACTGACCACAAAGGTCAAGAATGTCCCCATTTTAGCATCAACATTTTTATCTGCTGCAGCGGAGCTGCACTGAGACGACGACGTCCAGCTCTGTGGTGCAACTATAGCAACAGTTGAGCTGACAGAGGAGCAAAAAAAGAGCAAGAAGAGAAATCCTTTTAAATTAAAAATGCAATGTTTAAAATTCCTTAGGGGTATTTTTCTTCATTGTGTGAGGAAAATATGTCATAACATAGTCACTCTCTAGTTTTCTTTGTTCTGTGCAAAGTTGGGGTCTTTCCAGTTCTACCAGGATGGGGCGTCTTCTACCTGTGGATTTTGGGGGACTTTCACACGTCCTCCTCTTCCTCTTCACACTCTTTGTTCTTGACAGTGGAAAAGTGTTACTGTCAGATTCTGAGGCAATGAATACATCTGTGTGGATTTCAAATAATGCATGTAGTTTTTAGAAGAAAGCAGCAGAAAAAAATTAGCTTAACAGTCAGCTTTGAGTTTTGAAGATTTCCAAGCTGACTAGTCATTGTCCACCACGAAGGGGAAAAAACACTGAATGGAGAGCCAGGAAAACTGGTGTTCAGTCCTGGCCCTGACACTACTGAGCCCAGATTACCACAGCCAGGCCTCCAGCTCTGAAACGGCTTAGGATTTTGAGAAATTTTACAATTTTCCTTTCCCCGTCTTCCTCTATTCCCTCCCTCCCTTCCTCTCTCTTTCTTTCCATGAAGCAATGTAGAATAAGCAATTAAAAATACCTAGTGTGAAATTCAGAATTGAGTTTTTTTTAAAAAAAGATATGATTATTATTTTCCCATTAAACAGACACATTTCAATAGTGAAAAACGACATGTAAGACCTCAGCAGAAGTTACAGAATTTCTATCTAGCACAGATTTCAGGGCAGCTATGTAGGGGTGGATCATGGTGTTGGAGGGGATTTAGGAAACTTGCCTGGCAGTCTCACATGCAAAAAAAGAAAAAGAAAAAACAAAAAAAAACCAAGAGTTTTACTCAGACTGTGTACTACTTTGAAGTGACTACATTGGGACTGAGGAAATTATAAGGGACATTAAGTGTCTCTCCACTCCCAAGGTACCCCTTGAGGCCAGGTTTACAAATCTTACATTCTCAAGTAATTGCATTATTCTGATTTTTTTCCCTGTCTCATTCTCTAATGTAATTCAATTATATATGTGTATGTGTGTATATATATATATTATATATATAGTTGTTTAAAAAATTCCCTCCTCCAAATGAAGCTACATGCAACTATACTTTTTCCTCTTTTATGCATATATAAATGAAAATAATATTTTCACAGTAAATCATGATAGTTGCTTAATATTTTTTAAAAGTCTGATCTTTAAGAAAATAAACATATATTTCAACAAGAACTATAGCTATAGCAAATCATGAGAATATTTGTCCACACAAATTGGTGTTATGTTTTGTAAAACAACATTTTAAGGTGCTGTTTGGATAAATAAAAACGATTTCTCTTTCTTATGTACTCTTACATATAAATGGAAACTCAATGAAGTAACTGATAGAAATTAAGACTAATGCTTAGAAATACACTTTGAAAATCTGCAAACATATAAAACTTTATGTTCAATTAAAAATTTTGGTTTTCTATTTTTATTTTCTGAGACAGAAGAATCAAAGAACTTTCTAAGTCTTTTAACATCCATAATTGTGATTTTCTTTCTTATTACTAAGAAGGTTTTTACTAAAGTTGTACCAAGTCTAGAATTCCACGGTGGGAGCCATAAGTTCTAAGATTTAAGACATTAGAGAGCTGATGCTATGATAGTTATAGGACTTTCTGATTGATCTCTGATTGGTTAATTAGAAAGATGACATGAAAGTAAATGTGATATGGTTAGTACTTTCAAAATAACTGTTAAGACACCTTTTAGCTAGAAAAAGAAAGTGATGAATTGAGTAAAAATTTGCTGCAGAACTGCGAAACTAGGAAGAAAAATTAATATTTTTTTAAAAAATTAAAACATGTCTGTCATAAGAATATGCAAAATACCACCATGAGCAGTATGGGATCTGCCCCTCAGTTGAAGAAGGTACATAAACTTCACTTTTTTAAAATGGGGACATTTCATTATGAATTTAGAACATTCCATTGATCATTTCTTAAAAAGATCTGTTTTTACTTATAGCTTGAAAAATACAATGAAAATAATATTGCATAGTTTTTAGCAACTTTTAATAGTTTAGTAGTTTTCCAAAACTTTAAAATTTGCTTTCTGCAAACTCTATATCGTAAGAAATTCTTTTACTTTCACAATCAGTCAGGGTTTTGAGAAGAAACTTACGTATAAAAGCATTGTTATGATCATTTTTTCATCCATTTCTAAAATTCAACTAGTTAAAAGTCATAGTTGTGCCAAACTCTTTAAAAAAATAGCAGGTTATAAATATACAGGAAGTAAATGAAGAAGCAAATTATAAGTCAAACAGAAATTCATAGAATGTGTTTTCAAGAGAATAGCCCACTAGAAGGAGTCAAATCCCCAATTTCTTTTCTTCTCTTGTTTTTTTCCCCTCCATGGTAGACGCTCTGCTGAGGACTGAGGAGCTGGAAAGTAGCTATGGCTCTCTTCATGAGGGAAGAATACATCTCTTTGGCTTTTCTAGCTTCAGAGGAATTCCTGGGACCAACTTATACAACTAGTTGGTGGGAAAGTGCTTCCTTCTGACTGTAGTAAAAGCCTAATCAATACTGAATGGAAGAGAACTCTCTTTTGGCAGAAGGAATCATAGACTTTCAGAGTAATGGCCATAAATGGTTGTTCTTTTCCCTTTCCTCTGCGTTAAAGCATAATGCTTTCCTAGTATTCATAATTTTGTGTGCATTTCTCTTTTCAGTTGGATTTTTCTCTTTAATGTTGTGGGTGATGAAATGATATAAAAATAATTCTGTGCATTAAATGCTGGCATAGTTAGTAAAAATTACAACTTTCCTTTTAAAAAAAGACCATATTACAAGGGTGACAGCACAGAAAGATGTACTGTTGCAGAAGAGCAATATTTGGCACCACCGGTTTAAATTTCACACTTAGCAACAGAAAATGCTTTCTGCCACAAAAACCAGAAGAAACATGTCTCATAGCATTCTAATTCCAGCAGGATTCTTACCTGGTAGCCAGAATCATTACAGGTCATGTAGCATTTACCACAGTTAATACACATTTCTTCATCGATCATAGCCACAACTTGCTCTATGTTGCTCAATTCACCAAATGTTCCAAGGTACTGTAGTGCTTTTCCTATTACATCCTAAAAATAGCCACTGAATTACTTAGCAAGCTCATTTTAAAACATTTTCATGTAATAATTAATATCACTCAGCATTTTCCTGTTTTTATACAATGTTGCATTATATTAACTTGGGAGACTTTAGATAGCATAATTCTCATAGATAAGCTTTTTATGATAATTATAGCTTAGATGTTTGTCTTCTGAAAGATGGGCAATATGCATGCCTAGCTTAGAAATACAAGACCTAATTAACTGTATTCAATAGATTTTTGACTGGACAATTGAAAACAGCATTTCTGTGGACAGAAAGAATAAATGACACTTGTTTGAGTTGTTATGGCTTACTTTTTCTCATTCTTGGACCTTGAAGGACCAAAAGTAACGCAAAGTGACAAAGGGTAATACACTATGCTAGAAAATTAGACTGCTCATAATGAAGGGAATACAAGTGTGAATATTATGCATTTATGTCACTGTATGTGGATTTTAGATTTTAATTTAAAAAGTGCTTTGATAGAATACTCACCTGTCATGTCTTGAAGCATATATAACATTATTTAAAAATTCTAATTTATGCTAATTGATTAGGTTGATCCAATAGTTAAGTCAGATGCTCTTTTACTTTTAAAGAACTGGAATTTTCTTCATTTACCATTGAAGATCTTTCATGTGGTTACACATTGCTTTGTTCTTCATACTAATTGGGAGTGTGCTTAATATGTGAAGCACAGAATATGTTTCATCAACGATAAGAAACACTTTGCTTCATAAAACAAAACAAAAGAATGTAGCAATGTCAAATTAGCATGCTGTCAAGATTTTTGCTTTTGTTTTTAACTATTAACATGAGAATCTTCTTTGAATTTAAGATCCATGTTCAAGGAGGTTTGACTCTCACTTAAAATCATCTTTCCATAATCTCTTTGGCATTGCATTTTCTGCTCTTCTTTTTATAATCTTGCTTACTCTTCTTTACTTTTTTTTTCTATTTGATCTCTAAATTACAATATACTCATTATCATGGAATTTCAAACTGAGACAAAGTTTACATTTTTATACAGTTCCTTTGTGTACCTCTCAAGTGATAAGATGCTGGAAAACTTTCAATATTGTCTTCTCTATTTTCTTTATAATGCGTTGAAGTTATAATTTCAACTACACTGCAGTCTGTTTGTAGGTGGGCACTTGATATCCAAATCAATATCTCCATTTTGAAATTCTCCCATAAACTCAAGATCTACATTTATCAGCTGCATAATGAGCATTGTCATTAGAGATTGGTACTTCAAATTCTGTACTCACTGAACTTATCATTAACAACACGAACTGGGTCTTCCTTTGTATTTCTTTAGTTTTGTGAATAGTGTTAGGATTTTTCCAATCATAGAGTCTTGGAATTTCACTACATAACTTGCTCCAGTATCTCCTATTTGTCGCCAAGTCTGGGTCCTGGATGTGCAATATCTTTTGAATCCTTTCCATGTTTACTGCCATCTTTAAACGTTATTAATGAATTTCTCATTACTTTTGATGCAATTGTAAGAGACTACTTGATAAGTTTCATCCTCACATTCTTCCTTTCCCACTCTATCCTGTGCAATGCCGCCATCTTAATCTAGAATGTAAGACACAGACTAAATTTCTCACTACCTTATTCAAAAATCTGTTGAATTAGGCACAGGCTTACCACACTGGCATTTAAGGCTTTCTGCAAACATGTCTTTTTCTGTCTTATTTCTCAGTTTCAAACACCATGCACTTCAGCTACAAGGGAGGACACACTTTTCAACTGACCCATCTGAGGTCGAACATTAGGTTAAGTTCCTGTCTAAACTACCTTTCATTCCTAACTCCACTTTGCAAAATCCTAAGCATCCTTCAAAGACATCTCAAATGCCACTACTTCATGAAGATTTCCTTAATCCTTCCTTCTTCTTTCCTAACCAAATGTGAGGATGTGATCTCTCTTTCTTCCTCTTTCTCTCTTCTTTCTCACCTTTTTCCCTTTTCCTCCCTTCCTTGCCCTCTCTCCTCCACATCCTCTTTCTTAAAAATTTTTTTTTGATGGCCTATGGTATTGTATTTATTATGTGGAACTAATGACAACAGATAACTTTTGAGTCCTTAATATATTTCAGGCCAGTGCCATATTTTTTACACATTTTCTCACTTAAACCTCACGCATTTAATAGTTGATGATGTGACTGAGATTTAAAGTATATAATTAAGTAAATGATGAAGCAGGGATTCAGAACCAGTGTTGCCTGACTTTAAATACCATGATCATCAGCACTCTGCCATGCTGACTCATTTGTTAGTCTCTATTTAGCAAATTCTAGTGCGTGTTATGGATATTTTCTACATTTAGCTTCCTATGTTGTGGTCTCTTAGTAGGGTTTTATTCATCTTTGTATCTCATGTGGTGTATTGTGTTTCTGGAGATCACTGAAACACAACGGGTACTCAAATATTTGTAAAATAAATACAAATTTTATGCATCTATACACTACACATATAATATGGTGGTAGGCACATAGTGGGAATGAAGTAATAGCTACTTTACTGAACATATTTTTTGATATGAGTATTTTAAATACAAAATAATCATAGTCAAAGTATCTGGATATGTGTAATATTTCCCAGTACTATTTTAAAATAATAAATTCAAGAGGTCACTGTTTGGTTGTAAAAGGCCATTTATAAGTGATCGAAAATAATTTGTTAAGCCTAGTAAATAAATCAACCTAAAGAGTTGTTTTACTGAATCAGATCATGATGACTAAAATCATCAATAAATATTCAAAAGATGATTATACAAGAAACTCCCTAGGCAGTCAACAAGTGTATAAGCCTTCTTCAAAAGAAACACTGTATACACTTTAGAAATTTTATGTGGAGCAAGTCCACATTCTGCGTACATTAAATATACCTTTTCCTCTATATTGGAGATTTGCTTTGGTCATTTATTAAAACATCATTGTTTAATGTCAAACCATTGTGGAGCCTCTAGAAGTTATTAGCACATGGTGTTAACAATTCATCCCTTATTAATTGCAGTTTTTTAAGAAAATTATATTTATTTCTTCATCTGGAAGAGCACAAAATAGTGACAACTATTTTAAATCATTTTGGGAAAGAGTAGCAAAAAAAATTATTTCATGTGGCTAAGAATGTGGACATTTGTTTTAATCCCAAAGCCTCCAGGTAGTACTACCAGTTTATGAATACCCTTGAGTAGACATCTTAGAATCTGGAGTTGGCTGAAACATGCATAAAATCAGTAAATCACATATGGCTAGTTTCCAGTCCCTCTTGGACACACATTTGTGGAGATCAGGGAACCCATATTCATTATTCCAATTCATGATTACATCCATTTGGATGTACAAAGGTTCAGCAGTATGTATGTGGAAATGTTTATATGTAGATATGTATGTGGAGAAAGCAATGTTAAATCTTTTAAATTATAGATGATAACATTTAATTTTAATGTCGGTGTTCAAGGAACTGACATTGCAAAGTACTACAGAATTCCAAGATCACATTATTATCAATTTATTACTTGTTTGAGATAATTAAAAGTTGTTGTTGTTTTGTTTTTTTTGAGACGGAGTCTCGCTCTGTTGCCCAGACTGGAGTGCAGTGGCGTGATCTTGGCTCACTGCAAGCTCCACCTGCTGAGTTCAAGCGATTCTCCTCCCTCAGCCTCCCAAGTAGCTGGGGCTACAGGTGCAGGCCACCACACCCGGCTAATTTTTATTTTTAGTAGAGCCGGGTTTCACCATATTGGCCAGGTTGGTCTCAAACTCCTGACCTTGTATCCACCCGCCTTGGCCTCCCAAAGTGCTGGGATTACAGGCATGAGCCACAGCACCCAGCCAATTTTTTTTTTTTTAAATAGACTAGTCAATGTTTCTGTTTGATATAAAATTTAAGGCCAAAGAGTGAGGAAGTAGACAGCCCTGATTCCATCCCTGATGTTTCATTCTGAATTTATTATGACCAATATTAATTTATTAGTTTTGGCCTATTTTTAATAGCTGATGGAATTATTTTCAAATTCTGTCTGGCATGTCAGTTGTTCTTTCTAGCTTCAAGTCTTCATATTTGATTAGCATGTATCATATCATTTTCTATTGCATGCCTATGGCTCTTGCCCTATCTTAAAGTAAAAAAAAGTCATAAGATGAACCATTGTAAGTCACACTATCGTAAAGTAAAAAAAAAAAAAAAAAAAAAAAAAAAAAAAAACCATTTAAAAAAAAAAAAAAAAAAAAAAAAAAAAAAAAGAAAAGAAAAACCATGGTAAGTCAGGACCGTCTGCACTTTGCACAATTTCTGCAAATAAGTGTCCTTCGAAAACCAGTACCCAGGACAGCATGCTGTGGGCAGTCACTATGACTTCTAAATATTGAAAACATTCAATATTTAAATTATTTGGATGTAGCTATTTAATCATTTAACTATTTCCTTATCTGTACCATTACCAATGTCATATCTTTTTATGGTATATTCACTTCTTGCCTAATAAATCTTTCAAAAGAGAAAAATGAGATAATTTAGTTTGCTCTTACTGAGTTTATGCTGATTTTTAACTTCTTCCTTTACTAATGATCCCAAATCAAAAGCTGAATGACCTTTGTAGGATTCCTTTGCGGTTAAATCTCAATCTTTCTGATTTGTTTCCATCTTTTCCCTACTACCCCTACCGCATCCACCTTTTTCTTTGGTAAAGAACCTGGAGCAACATTTATTTTTCATCATTGTAGTACAGTGATCTCTTACAAAAGCAATTAAAATATAGCAGGTACTTTATTCTGGATATTCTATATATGCCCTCTGAGCAGAAGGCAGAGACAGGTACTGTACAGTAAGAAAAAGACATCTTGAATTTAAATTTGGTAGAACTCTAATAACTAAGGACTCAGCTTGAATATGCTGAGAACAGAGGGCAGAGACAAAGATCCAGAAAGGCAGAGACATGATCCAGAAAATGAAGTAGTAGATTGGCCAGCGAGGGTGAGAGAAGCAAGTAAATCAAGAGATGGAAGAGAAGCAAGTGAGACTCCTGGAACTAAAGTAGTGAGAGAGGGTTGGGTGAGAGGGAGATTATTCGTGAGAGAGTCAGATGGGTAAGGATTGGCTGGGAGCAAAGTTGGTTCAGTACATATCTGTGGCCCTGATCACTGTATTTTTTCTATCTGGGATGAGCTCAGGCTTTAAAGTAGTAATGTCTTGCAAGACACTTTGGATTTAAATTCATTTAATGAAGGTAAGTGTGTTTTTACAATATCCTTAGGTATCTTAGGTTTTAACTCTCAAATATATTTACTCTTTTCAGTTCTGATAACATTCTTTATGAGATTCTAGAAAGATAATAGGAGTGAAACAGTTCTCTCTAATTATAATTTAACAGTGTACCACCTGCTCTAACTACTGAGTATTAATAGACAAAATATATTTCTGTTTTTCCTAATATTTTCTCCAAACTCAGATCATTTGAGGCTTTAGCACTTCTGACCCATCCTTAAATCCTGATGCCACCCTTTTATTTTCATTATTGGTAATGTGATCTGTCTTTTCTCATATGAGCACCAAACACTGAGTTATCTAAATGCATAACCTTTTTTTCACTTCTTAGAAAACGTAGTGATTATGTCATCAAATTTGTACTTGTCAGCTTCTCATTTTTTCCTGATCCATCTTCAGGTTGAGTTGCTGACTATAAGATAATACCTATTGTTTTCTCTGAACTTCCTGAAATTAGGTTTACTAAAGGTGGGATACTTGCATTTCTAAGCTCAGACTTCCTTTCATTGGCCTAATAAACTCTAAATTAACGTGGAATGGTTACTTTCCTTGAAGATTACTTTAGCTGCCATTTTCCTCAAACAGACATTTTTAGCCAGAAATAAGCCAAAGCAGCAAGTCCCCTCATTGCTTCTCTCTCTTTTGTGAGATTAAATTTCCAACAAGGCAATTCAATAATTTTTCCAATGTTTTGCCTTTAGTGGATTGGGATTTCCATCTGAAGTTTGCAAAGGCTTTCATCGCTCCTCTGTCTTGCCTGTCCCTATTAACCATCTGGTTACAAGGGCTCTGATGCAGTCCCAGGGTAACATTTCTGTTTTTCTTTCATTTCACTCTCCTGCAGCTGCTTCCTCCATACTCCACCCTCAGGTTTGTGAATTTCCATGCGTGTGTATACTTTTTTGATAGATACTGCTTCTCCCCCAACCCTTCCATCAGACCTATTTATTCCAAACAAGATACACCTTTCCATGCCATAATCTGGTCAGGAATCACATTTCTACAAATCCCCATAAGACTTAAGGGATTATTTTACCAAATTCTCTTCAGTTTTTAATGTTCAGTTGGATAATTTTCATCTGCTATTTGTTGGTACAGGGGACAATTGAGAATATTAACGCTGTTCCCTGCCCATTTCTCTGGTACCTTTTGGAAATTGCTGAACAAGTCCTCCACTATTTTTCTTTCTGTTCCCTCCTGTTTATGCTCCATGGTATCTAATACGGTCTTACAGTTTTATCTGAGTACTCTTCTCCTTCCTTTCACAATTCAATTGAAATAATAAAGCACTCAATCAGGCTGACTGGTGTCCTGCCAACACTGTCTTGCCAGTCTTATGAGATGCAGTCCATCTCTTACTAGAAGCAGCAGGAAGAAGACATGAAAACATCACTTGTGCCCCTAAACCATTCATTTTCCTACCCAGAAATTCAAAGACGTTAGAGATACATTCCTGGCTTCATAAAGAGAATGAGAATTCATTCTCATATATATCAACAGAAGTGGAAAGTATTCGGGGACTTTATAAGTCTTGGCAGACTCTCAAGTCTCTGTTATATGCTGCCTGGGAATAAAGCACGTTTCTCATTTAACTGGGCCAAATGTGCACACTGTCACTTCAGTTCTCTCAGTGAGGAAACGAAACTGCCTCCTGTAGGAGGCATTGTGTGTTTTCTTTTCTCTAGCACAGGTGAACCTGTAGAATATGTCAGGAGCTTCTTCAGAAGGTCCTTCTTCATCTTTTAGAAGGAAATTTTTATACTTATTGCAGGAGGCCAGGTTTCTTCTTCTTCTTTTATCTCATTCTTCCCCATCAGCCTTCCAGTACTTTTGATACCCTCTTCTTCCTCAGAATCTTTTTCTTTCTGTTTCCTTTATGGAATTGGTAGCTTCATAATATGGCAATATGCATGGTAAATGCTATGCTATTATGAATTGGAAATGAAGATGTGGTGTTGATAAAAAGGAAATCATGCAGATGCCAGGCTGTCCCTGGGGTCCCAGATCATTCCCAGGGGTAGAACGGAGGGCCTCTGAGGCCATTTTTTTTTTTCCTTTTTTCTTTCAAGGGGCTAGGGGAATCAGGATGTACATTGTCTAGCAAAGATTTCTGGTTCTCAAGGACCCTCTAGTACCTGGATAACACTGGGCATAACCACGCTTGATGTTCAGATGAAATTCATAGCAGTTTAATCAGTTGACCCCATTGCTTTTTATATTATGTTACTAATACTGATTTATAAAACCCAGGTATTTTCCTCATTATTGCTTCTCAGTTCTGTGCTTTCTATGAATTCCAATTGAACAAAAGAATGAGTTTACCATTTTGATGTCACTATCTGCTTGATCCAAGGATTGTGTATTGGATTTAAGGTCCCATGGCTGTCAGTTATTGCAAGTATGTTTGAATACTGTGCTTTGCAAACATACTGATTTGCTTGAAATGCCACCTTCCTTTTCTTTTTTATTTCTATTTTTCATGAGAGACAGCAGAGGACAGTGCTTAAGGGCCACGTTTTAGAGCTACCCTTTGGAATCAAATCTTGCCTTTGATATCTTCCTAGCTGTGTGACCTTAGGAAAGTTATTTAACCTCTCTGTTTATCAATTGCTTACTCCATAATAGCAGAGGGTTATTGTGAGGATTAAATGAGCTAATTCGCAAGCACGTAGCAATGCTTGAAACCTCATAAGTACTCAATAAATATTAGCTTTTATTATTAATTCTCTGCTTAATTAACACTAATTTATTAAACTCCACTTTAAATATCACCATCTCTGTGAAGCTTTCCACAATTACCCGAGGCAGAACTAATCCCTTTCACTCCTCTGTTTTCCCAGAGCATTTTGTACATATTTGATTGAACTGTAAATAATTTTTAACATGTGTCTTTCTCCCTTGCTAGACTATGAGCTCCATAAGGATAGACGTCTTTCTTTTTAAAATTCACGTTGTATTCCTAGTTTCTAGCACAATTTCTGGATTGCAGCAAGTGCATAATAAATATATGTTAGCACTACATCTCCATCGAGATTGCAAACATCCCTGAGCCTTGGACCATGCAGTGTCTGTTTTTTGAATCTCCTGCAGTCCTTAGCACACTGCTGGTCACACAGCAAATACTAAACACATACTTGCAATGGACTGATATTGAAACTGCCTACCTCTGAAGAAACAGAACATTAAGTCATAGCAGGCATTTGAAAAGAAAAAAGAACAAAAGATGAGATCTACTGAGCATAGCTTGCTTAGAAATACTATTGTTGCATTCCTAACCAGGGAAGATGGGGTAGATTAGAAACTTGAATGCATGACTAAAAAACTTGTTCAGACAAGAGGGGCTTAGTTAACTTCGTGGGACACTGGGGTTCTTTCTACAGCAGATGGGGAAGAATGTATTGCGGAAGCTGAGAGGATAAACAAAGCAGTGTCATGGAGTTTAAACTATCGAACAGAGGAATCTATAAAGAGGCCAGTAGAGAGGAGGGAAGAAACAAGCTAAAATAAACAGATGGGTGGACAGAAAAAATATAAAGCATGAAAACAGATAACCCAGGTCCTCCAGGAAAAAGGGAAGTAGGAAAAATGGTATGTCAAGAAAGAAGAAACACTCTAGGGAAAACACTGAAGTAATCGTGTAGCAGCAATTACATGGCGTGCCTGGGTGTGTGCTAAAAAACAGCAACAACAACCACAATAAAAGGACAAGAAGCAATGTCTGATGCATGTGCAGAGAGAAAACGACTCTTAAAGGGAATGTGGCCGTTAATATCAACGTGAACTGAAAAACCACACAGCCACATCATCCAGATGGGGTCTGAAATAATGGGCAAAAGGGCAAGGACTTGTATAAAAATGACAGTAACTGTGGCTCCCAGCATTTGAATAGAGCTGTGCTGTGTATAATACGTTCACACACATCTTTTCATTTAAAACAATGGAGTTGAGGCCTTCTGACATTATCCAGTATATATTTTGCCTCCTGTCAGTCCCTTGCCTGGATTGTTACAATAGCTTCTAACTGGTCTGCTTGTTTCTGCCCTTGTCCCTCTAGCATACTGTGTCAACACTGCAGCCAGAAAGATCCTTTGCAAAAATAAGCCAGATCATATCAGTCTTCCTTTCTAAAAGCCTTACTGGTTTCTTGCCAAGGACTTTGCTATTTCAGGGTCTTTGCACTTTCTGTTCATTCTGAATGGAATGTTTTCCCCCTGGATACCCACATCATTCATTCCCTCACTTTTTTAGGTGTTTGCCCATATGCCATTAAATAGGCAGGTGTTCCCTGGCCAGTCTCTCTAGTAATTTGTATTCTCCTAAGCTTGTTCTATTTTCTCCATTACACTTGTCACCATCTGACATATTATGTATTCATTTGTTTATTTGTCATTGTCTGTTTCTCCCTACAAAATTGTGAGCTGCATGAGAGCTGGGATTTTCACTACTGGATTGTGCTAGTGACTGTTATAGTACTGGAACATAGTGGTTGCACATTAAAGATTATTGGATAAACGAAGAAACATACATGGATGAATTTGACAACTGTTGCCAACTAGAGGTGGAATTTCATTGATTGCATATGTGAGACAAAATGAAACAACACAAAGTATTGGTAAAACAGTCGGTGCTTTCTGATCTCGTGGACCACTTTCCTATTCTTAAGACTTCCTTTTTGGATTTCTTCCACACTATCATTTTATTTTGGTGATCCTTCTCTTTCTTTGATTGCTTCTTCAGATTTGTTCCTCCAGAACTCCCTACTCCTTCACAGAGTATTAGGTTAAGTAAGAAATAAGAAAATACATGTGCAGTTTCTATCTTGGGTCTGGAACACAGTGGGCGTTGGAAATGTCAGTTCTTTCTCCTTTATATCCTCCAGTATAGGCCCATAATTCCTTTGAGTTTATCAACTTCAATACACTCAAATCTAAGTTTTTCATGCTACACCCCAAAACCCCCTCAACCTAAAACACTAACATCAAACCCTAACTCATTATCTTTTATTTTTCTTATCTCAGCAGAACCATAAAAAAGCTGGACATCTTAGTCCTCTTATTATCAGCTGTTTACTATACCTATGCCTAATATAATGAGAATCACTGACTCTTGGAGGAAGAATTAACAAGACTTTATTAATTTCATCTCTGTTTCCATTACCATGGCCAATTACCAAATCCAGGACCCCATTATGGCATATCTGAAATATTCTCAGTTCCCCATTTCCTTCTAATCTCTACCTAGTCTGTAAGGCTCCCTAAATGTCACTTCCTCAAGGAGGCTTTCACTGGCCTCTTCAAGCTAAATTAGGTCTCACTATGAAACAGATTCTATATATCTTGTATCTTTTCTATGTAGCTCATATCGAAAAATAATTTTGTCTTGTTAGTGTGATTCTTTAATATATCTCTATATTCTGTATGTTTTATGAGGACAGAAGCTGTGTATGTTTTATTTATTGCCCTGCAGATGCTCAATTGCTGGTGCATTGCTTATCTCATGGCAGGTATGCAATAAAGATTTCCTAAAAAATATATAGACTTCTTCAAAACTTCCGACTTTGTTGGCCTCCAGAGCTTTATGTATTTCTATTTTCATTCTTCAGTTCATTTTATTGAACAAAATGGAAATGAACAGTCATCTTAACGTGGATTTCTTTCAACCTGTTCATTTCAAATATTATAGCTAATAGTAACATTTATTTAGGACATATTTGGTGCAGGCACCATGCTAAAAGCACTTCATACATCATCTAATTTTATAACTCTATGAGGCAGATACTTTTATTATTTCCATTTCACAGATTAGTTAGCTGAGGCAAGTTCACACAGCTATGAAATGGCAATGCCATAGTTTGAACCTAGGCAGTGTGAGAGAGTAGTCCCATGCCTAATTCAGGAAATTCTTTCACCATAAATATAATCTGCTAAAATTTTACAAACTTTGCTTTGTATTTCAATGAGGGCAATAGTTTCTGAAGACATTTTTATGGTCACTTTCTTTAAATATGTCTGCTTGCTAAAATGACACTGGAAAGTCCAAATTCAGCTTTATGACATGTCTCTCCTCTTATGCAAGGTATCTTAATATATTGTTTAGACTCCTTTCCCTCTCTGCTTGCCAAACATATGAAAGCATATGCAAGCCTGGATCATTCTCATATAAACAAAACAGTCTTTTCCTCTATTCCATTCCTCTTCTTATCCCTTTCTTACTCACCTTTCTCAAGTTACTGAAAGTGTATTCTGCACACTTTGTTGTTACTTTCTCAGTCTTCATTCATTCCTCAAATTATCACCTCCTGGATTCTACTTTTCATCATTCCATTGAAGTTGCTTCTTGGGCCAGGAAAAACTAAAATGTGTTCGGTCTGAAGGTTATGCTAAGGAGCTTACCTTAGGACTATGGTTATGATGGGAGAATTTTAAGCAAGGGCTAAAACAAACAGACCTGCATTTTTAAGAGTCCTGCATAATAGTTGGGGAATGGATTAGATAAGGAGGACAAAAGAAAGCAGGACAGTTAATAGAATGTTTTAGAGTTCCAGGAAAGAATACGTAAGCAACACACTGAGGCCTCAGCAGTATGTAAAGAATGTAAGAGGAGGGAGATGTAAGAGATAAGAACAATAGTCATTGCTGACTAGCTTGTGAATAGGATGAGTAATAAGATGACATCCAGGCTGAACTGCAGCTTTTTGAGTTAGGTAAGATGGGGTTTATTGAGACAGAGGACTCAGGAGGAAGAGCAGGCTTGGAAGGAATGGGAATCAGTTTAGTTCTAAGTATGATGGCTACCGGGTTCCTTGTTCAGATGATGTAGGTGGAGGTGACCCCAAGATACAGTGATGCAAGTCTGAAGCACAGAAAATATGTCTGGGATGGAGAAGAGTTGAGTCATTGTGTAGGAAAAGTTTAGATTTATCATAGAGAAAGATTCTACAGAGAGAAGGAAGCAGAGAGGTGAATACAGACACTAACATCATGTTCTTTCAATCCTTTTCTACTTTCCCCAACCTGTTCCTCAGTTTCCATCATATGAGGCTACACGCTGCTCTCTGAACTCAGTGATTTTCTCAAGGCCCACCTTCCCCTACCTTTTCCATGAGGTTAATATCAGAAGGAAAAAGGAATCATATTAAACATATTTCAAAGTAAAGGATCAACGCTGCAGGACAAGAAAGAATTTTGCTTTGTAGAAGTGTAAAAGGGGTATCTTAGGTTTTGGTATTAATTAAATTAGGAGTTTAGAACCCAGAATTTTGAATTTAATTAGAAGTTTCCATTTATAAATATTTAAAAATTGTTTATTATTGGACAAATAATTACTTATGGCATAAAACTTTTTTCTAGAGATTGACCATCTTTATTGGAACCTTATATAATTCATTTTTGATTTGCCCTTGAAAAGTTTTAGAACATTTTGAGAGGTTGACAATTTGAACATAAAGTAAATGATGCAATTTATGGTACATTTTTATCACTGAATCATAATTTGAGAGATGAAAGGGATCCCTTTAAAATGCAGATATTGAGGTCTTGGAACAACTGTCTATTTGGAAAAAAGATAAAGTTATAACTGCACCTGATACTTTAGAGCAAAACAATTTTAGAGAAATTCAAGTAAAATACAAACATTAAAATCCTAAAACAACTAGATGGGGTAAACATTGATATAATCTTATCGAGGTAGAAAAGGCTAACCTAAGCAAATTAAGAAAGGGCAAAAATCACAAAATCAGCCTTTGCTAGAGATGATTACACAAATTAAAACTTCTGTATGTATGTGTATATGTGTGTATATATATGTGTGTGCATATGTGTATATATATACACACATATACACACAGTTTTATAATAGAATATAAATATAAATATATATACAGTTTTATATTTATAATACAGTTATTTGTTATAACAAATTTAATCTCTAATTTTCCAAAGAGATATCTGCATTTATGAAAACTGAAAATGCTCCCTTCCCCCAAAACCTCACCACTATCATTCACTATTTTGTTTTTTGACAGGGCACAGCATCTGCCTAGAAATGACAACAGGTGGAATGAGTGTGGACATTCTGGGGAGAAGGCCAAGGTAGTGGAAAATTCACCAGACATTAAGAAAATCTACCAGAGCTGCCCATTAAGATGTTGACACTGATAAGGTCTAAGATGCTGGTAAGATGGTAGCTACAATGTCTTGAGGCTTGTGTAACATGTAACACCAAGGAAATTCCATTCTGGATAACCTCTAAAGTAAGAAACCTTAGGAGAGGAACATAAGCTTGCACTATTTTTAATAAGATGCCTTATCTCTCTTTGATACTTCTGAAATCTTTATCTACATCCAAGACTTCACATTTCTTTGGTTTATTTAATTCTGAGTTTGATTTTGTTTGATCAATGATCTACAAGCTTTCATTCAACCACAGTAGATTTTTTGTTTGTTCTGTTTTGTTTTTTTTGTCTAGGTTATCGGTATTTAAAATATAATCCCTGAAAGATTTGAGGGCTAGAAAAGGTCAAAATGCTTTCATAATCATCTTGCACTTCTTTTATTTCAAATATAAATAATATCTTCCTTCAGAAATTTTTACACCTAAGGAAAAGATGCCTAGAGATGGAGATCGTACATTTAATTCAAATTGATTAAGAAGAGAAAGCTGGGAGAATTCCTATTGAGAGGTGAAGTCAACTGGACTTCCTGGGTTGAGTGGGGACTTGGAGAACTTTTCTTACAAGAGGATTGTAAAATGCACCAATCAGCACTCTGTAGCTAGGATTGTAAAATGCACCAATCAGCACTCTGTAAAAACGTACCAATCAGGGCTATGTAAAATGCACCAATCTGTGCTCTGTAAAACGCACCAATCAGCAGGATCCTAAAAGTAGCCAATCGTAGGGAGGATTGAAAAGACAGCACTCTGATAGGACAAAAACAGAACACGGGAGGGGACAATAAGGGAATAAAAGCTGGCCACTCCAACCAGCTGTGGCAACCTGCTCGGGTCCCTTTCCATGCTGTGGAAGCTTTGTTCTTTTGCTCTTCAGTATAAATCTTGCTGTTGCTCACTCTTTGGGTCCGTGCCAACTTTAAGAGCTATAACACTCATCACGAAGGTCCGCAGCTTCATTCTCGAGGTCAGAGAGACCATGAACCCACAGGCAGGAACCAACTCCAGACACACTATATCTCCAAATCATATAGTAGTCATAGCCACAGATGGGGGAAAAAGGCTCATGAAGGGTTGTAGGTTCTGGCCTTCACATTCCATCAGTGTTCAGTTTGTTCAGTTCATACTTTTAGTAGCACAAAAATAATTTAACATGAACTCAAGAGATGATTTGGGGTTTTTATGCTGTTAAATGTCCCAAGTGTTCATTTTATTTAGAATGATGGCATTGAAGTGTTGGTAGGCTTTGTGGTCAGCCACTCCCTTTGCTCTTGCAGAACTCTGTATTGCTTGGAACACCAAGTCTAAACTCCACTGTTTTTAGCATGAGACACATTTTTTTTTTTTCTTCATAGGTAGAGGGAATTTTTAAGGGTTCCAATCTCCAGTTGACTGCTAAAGATGAATTTCAGTGAGGTCTACTCGAGAGCACATAAAAGCAAGCTTTTCAGCTGATGTTTCAAACAGAAAATGGCAATGTAGGAGTAGAGTGTCATCAAATACAAAATAATGAATTTCAGTAACTGCAAAGTACATTTTAGTGATGATGATTTCAGAGAGAATGCCATCCAATAACACCTCCTTTTTTTCTCATTATGACTGCCTGGAAACAATACTGTCTTGAAGGGGGGCAGAAAAAAAGAAGGTGTGGTTACAAAAGGGCTACCTGAGGCATCCTGGTGGTGATGTGACTGTTTTGTATCTTGACTGTGGTGGTGGATATGTGAACCTACATACATGACAAAATTGTACAGAACTATATACAACACACACATAGAAGTAAAACTGGAAAAACTTGAATAGGATTGGTAAATTGTGTCTGTGTCAATATGCTGGTTGTGATATCATACTACAGTTTTGCAACATGTTACCATAGGTGAAACTGGATAAAGGGTACACAAGACCTCTCTGTATTATTTCTTACAACTACATGTGAATCTACATTTCTGTCAAAATGAAAAGTTTAAGGAAAAAAATCAAGAAAGGTAACATATACTCATAATCCCATCTTAATTATAATTTCTGTTATTACCAGAAAATAATCTCCTGAGAACCAAATAAATGTCCAGGCTTTCCAGAGGCCTAGAAAGTTTTTCCAAAACTTTCAAGGGATCACACTGATATTGATGTGCTTATTGGTAATTGAGTTGTGCTACATGCATGACTAACATAAGATCTGTTGGAGTTAATATGGATTAAAATAATTTTTAAATGACCATAAGAAAACAAGGAATTTCATCTTAATATCTCCTGACATATTTAATGTATATAAAAATTTCCAAGAAAGGCATGCTTGACAGTGTTCTAGAAAGTATAAAATATGCAAATAAAAAGGATTTTTTTATAATTTAAATGCAGTTTTCACCATGGACAGATTTTTTAAAAAAAACTTTCATTGTATTTCTAAAGCCAAATTAGTGATACAATTTATTTCTACAGCCAAATTAGTGATACATTTAAGCAGTAAATAAACATTTTAGCTATATTTGTATAGTAAAGTAGGCATACTTATATAGTTGGCATAATTTTTACCTTGATGGTTGGAACAGGCCATTTGGGGATAAAACAGTTTCTCTTAAGTGGTGAAAAAGCTACATTTTGTTCTTTCAGTCTAATCTTGTTTTCTGCTATGATTTTCTTGCGCTGTTCAAGATAAGGTCCAAAACTTGGCAGTTTCTAAAAGGAAAACACACACATAAGAAAGCATGTTAGTTCACAGAAGAGAAAAATGGGAAGATATAAACATATAAATATTATCAACAAACAAATGTGTGTCTAGGGATTGTTTCATGTATACTGTAACTAGGTCTTCACTTATTGTTTTGGACCACTAGTCTTCTAGGTACTAGGTTCCATTAATTATTAGAAAGAACACAACAGTACTTTTACCAAATATGTGTGTATTACATATACAAATGTTAATTAAAATGCATTTCTAAATGGAAAAAAGTTCACAATGGCAAACCTAACCCATTCACTTAAAACAATAGCTATTAGTTAAACCATTTGTTTGGTTTACATAGACAGAAGGTGAAATCTATTGATGCTTTTTTCCCCTTCATCAGGTTTTTAGCATGATATAGACACAGCTGTAGTCCCTGACAAATGCTTTTGTCAATAGCAAAGGTACTTTGCCAAAGTTCTCCTCTGGATCTCTATTTTATTGTGTTCAAATTCTTATTACATCTCTTTAAAGATTGTAACTAATGTTGATTGCAATTTACTGGAATAGCTGAAAAACAAAATGGTAAAAATATTGATTTGTCTGTACAGAAAATAAATTTTATTTTGCATGGAGGCAAAAACAAAAATGAAAAGGAGAGGAAATATTACAGTGCTTAAACAAACTCCATCAGTATTCAAAATCACATCACGGAGCTTTAAATTTCAAGGTTATTCAATTGTACTTTACAAAGTTCATTTAGAAAGATACCTGGGCGTCATGGAAAAATGCTAAGTGGTTTCAAGTTAACACGAAAATGCCCTCATACCATTCATTATCCCACAATTATTTTCTCTTCACTTTGTCCTTCCCCTCTTCTAGAACCTTTGATCTTCACTTTTACTGACACATACTGCTGGTGATAGACATCACTGAATTCCAAATGTTTTGTGTCGGCCTGTAACCTGGAATTGCTAGGTCTTTTTCATAAGACTGCAAAAATATACTCTCTCTCCTACAGAATAAAGCCCATTTATCTAGCTGATGGAGGTTTGGAAAACTACAGCACTCCAAGGTCATCCTGATCTCTGACCTAGCAAGTATATTGGTGAAAAATCACACTTGTTTCAAAACACTGGCCTCCACATTTCATCTTGCATAACGCCCGAGGAAAATGAGTTCTCTGGTCCTCTAGAGACCTCAGTAGGGTAGGCAAGCTAAACTTAAACCATGTTTCAATTAAGCCGAAGTGCAAACTGCAATTGTAATTTATATTAGTGAAGAACATATTTATGTGGAAATATCTAAGATTATTACTTCCATTATCAATTCATTATAATGATGTCAACAAGTCAAGTAAATGGAAACAACGTTATGAATGCCAAATTAATTTATATACAATTAGACTAGAACTGAGTACTTCATCTCTATACCTTAATGCTTTCCTAAATTGTAATATTTAATGGTTGCAGTAATATGAAATGATATGGAGGGAGATAGTATTTTGTATCTATTTTGCTATAAAACAAGTGATACTGACTTGCTAAAAGCATAAAATAAATAAGAGTATAAAACAAGTCCTCCTTATCACATATATAAGCATCCTTAATATAGAAAAGACAATGCTTTTTTGAAATGTCCTTTTATGAAATGGCTTTTTCTTGGGGCATATGAGGTGTTAGGGATTACACTTGGTGCCAAAGAAATGCCTTTGGGGTCTAGAAAACACCACATAAGGTGGTGAGCACATGTCCACATGATATAAATCTTCAGAATGTCACCCCCTGCGTGTTTCTCTTATACCTCAAGGCCATCTCAATCCTAATCTAATATACTCAAAGACCATCAAGAATGGTTAAGTGTTGAAACATATGACCTCTGGTTCTAGCAGATGCCTCATGTTAGCAGGTTTCATGAAAATCAGAACCATTATTTTCCCTGTTGGGGTTTACATGGTTCTCTGTTTGGGCTTTACCTTACTCAACATCGTCTAATGTCACCTAAGAGTTTTGTAAAGGCCATTCAAAATAAGTCATTCTTGGAACTTTTAAATCTATCTTCCTATAAGCGTACATCAGAGGATAGCATTTTTTTTTCATTTAGATTATTCTTTATCCAAATGAAGACAATGAATGTAGTTAAATTTAAACCATAATGATTTCAAATTGTTTCAACAATGGTAATAACAACAATAAATATTTGAAAATCTTTTGATGCTGAATATAATACAGCCTGTGTAAATATCCAACAGCCTGACACTTTCTGTCATTTTTTGCAATGATTGACCACATTTGCCATACATAAATTATGTTACACAGCCTTCCCCTGGCTAACATGCTAAGTTTCTAATGTGCTAATTGGTTTTATAATTAGTCCTAAAGAGAGAATCTCAATTTAACATAAAGATTCCTACAGGATTTTCTTTGTGCATTGGTTAGAAGAATTAATGGACTAAAAGGAAAACTTGTCAATTTTTTTTAATTGAAAGCAAAAAAAATACCAAATATCAGTGACTGCTCCTTCAACCTTCCACCAAGCATCTCCAAATCAAATTGAGTTCATTTTTGTTTAATTCCTCACTGCTACGTGGAGCTCTCAGAGACTAAGGCATAGTACCAGCTTCCAAAACTTCAAGGCTGCTGTAGACGTTTTGCTTTCCTTCTTAGTTTGAAAATTTAAGTGCTTTAAAAATATGTTGTATATATTAAAGTGGTCCTAAGGATATTTGAGTACTGAACATTTTAAAAGTTAAGTTTTCTGAAAACAGAAAACATCAATTCCCTCCTGCACCAAAGGAACACTCAATCACCTTTACACATACTACATTTACACATACGTTTGTGTTCTGATTTTGCAAAACAAAAAAAAAAAAAAAAAAAAAAAGGAAAAAGCAAGCAAGCAAAACAAAGCTAAGAAAGAGTGAAGATGAATGCATAGTTGGCCACTGTGTGTGTGTGCAATCAGTGATGATTAATAAAGCATTTAGTTCAAATCTCTGCCTGAACATATAGTTAATTGATTTCCTATTGCAGGAGGAGAAGCAGCAGGACCTGACAGTGCCAGTAGCAGGAGCTTTTCCTCTTCATTCATTATTTTCTTACAGAAAAGTTGTAGCCTGCGGTAACTCAAAGTGAGAGGTTTTGAGCGTCATGCTATATTTCTTAAACAAAGGAAAAAGTTCTTTAGGACTATCAAAAGCTGCTTTGTAACTGATGAACTGAACAAAGCTCAGAAATGGTGTGATTTTTGTTTCAATAGTTTCTCCAGGGATTCATCATTGATGAATTTGTTCTCACCAGAAAGGCTAAATCCTACTCATTTAAAGATAACAGTATCTTACACTAAAACTGTCTCTATCCAGATACAAAAAGCATTACATTGCCGATAGAAAAGTGACAACATAATGAATCAACAATGATACCTTAAGCCAGCAAAGCTTTAAGGTAAAGAAGTCTATTTGGATTATAATTTATTCATGGATCAATCTAAAGGTAATTGAGCATATTATGAAGTAGAAAAGGGTTCTTGTTTGTAATAGAAGCAAGCACTTGCATCTTCCAGTTTAAATTGCATAATTTTTATGAGAATGGCAGCAAGTTGCCTAATAGCACTAGTCTATAGTACTGTAATGGATCAACTCTATTTTCTTAATCACACTCTCTTATCTAATTGGAAACAATAACAGAAAGACAAGTAATTACTTGGATATCCAAATTGTAATATGTGAAAGATGAAAATATTTCAGGCTTATATCAGAATATATCACTCAGTATCAGATATATATGTATATATATGTATCTCATTCAGTATAAACCTGAAATCAATCAATCTATCTATCTATCTATCTATCTATCTATCTATCTATCTATCTATC
>NC_045434.1:124505709-124532511 GCF_002776525.5 Piliocolobus tephrosceles | reverse complement strand
ATCTATCTATCTATCTATCTATCTATCTATCTATCTATCTATCTATCTCCTTTATACCTATTTCATGTGTGTGTGTGTGTGTGTGTGTGTATACAACTGACAGACTAAAGGATAAGTTACATGTAAAGGATATCTAAAAGTTGACTATTTTTTCCCAAAAGACATGTTTGCCTATGACATAGTTCTATTATTTATCAGTCTTTTGACATTTATTCAACAAATACAACATTTAATATCCACTCTGGGCCAGGAACTGTCCTGTGCTAAATTAAAGGCTAAACAATTTCCATACAGTGTAGTACAAATTATAATTGTTATTAATTTTATAAGTGTCTTTTGCTATTCATGAAGGGCTAGTGTCAGATTGAATTATATGTCAAATATACCTGGTTATTTCAGTTATCTCAAGGAATAATATGCCAGACTCCTTGGAAAACTGTTTGAACTCAATAAAATGACCAATAATTGCAGAGAAAAATGAAGAAAAAAATATTCAAAGAGTTGATCTTTAAAAAACTCAAAAAGCTAATTGAAATAGTTCTTGGATACCTAAAATCAAAAATATGGGAGCAGTGTGGTATAATGGTTGAGAGCATGGGTTCTCAGAGTCTGTTTCATTATCTATAAAATGGCCATTGTGAGGTTTAAATAAAGTAATCCATGTAAAGTTTCTAACTCACCCTAATTTCAATCTGTGTGTGCTCAGCATGATTTAAGGTAGCATAGGAGATAGAGATGAGAAGTCTCTCTTTTGTTCTGTACTTTCTGAATTCAATTACTTTTCTTCTTTCCTCTTTTCAATTCTGAAAGTAATCAGTTACTTACATTTGATGCTGTTTTTATTTCAAAATCAGTTTTAGCATGGTTTAGAATCAGAAGCTCAGATTTTCCCATGTGTAACTGGCATGTAATGCTTAATCACTGATATAACAGTACACAATGTTTCATGATATTATCAAATTTGGACAGTGGAAAACAACAAAAAGACAGAGACAGAAAGTCCATCTACATATTACATGTTACCATAGTGCTATGTGGTGCCAATGATGCAAATCAGGACACTGGCATTGGACATGTAAAATATATAAAATATGAGTATTAGTTTAACCTGATAAATGTAAGCATACAACTTTTGATCAAAAGTATGATATCTAAATCTGTCAAAAGAGATAGTTCATGTTTCATAGTGAAAGCAGAAAGTCAACATTCATATAGTGATTAAGGAAATAATTTAGAAGTCAAATTTGCATTAAAATCAGTTTTGCACTCATTAGCTGTGTGACTATGAGCCAATTACTTAACTATTCTGCTACTAATTTTCCTTATCAATGAAATGAGAATGACAGTATCAAACTCACGATGTTGGTATAAGCATTAAATAGAATAATATTTGCAAAATGCATGCCTGCCAATTTATTCCCATAAGCCTTAACTGCTTCTATTGCATTGTGTACTGTACTCTGTGTTTCTATGTTTGCTCATGCATCCCCTTTGCCAGAATACCCCATCCTGTCTTTTTCACCCAGTACATGCCAATTAAGCTATTTAGTTTCAGCTCAGTCTTCATAACACCTAAGTAATCTCCTTTACCAATTACCCTCCCTGCCCAGTGGTTTAGAATATCCTGGGCATATTTTCATCTCTGCACCTACTACACTGCCTTATCATCATTAGCTTATGCGTCCATCGGCCCAGCTTGAGATCCTAGACAGGCAGCTTTGATCCAGCACATAATAGGTGCTGAATATAATGTTTCAGAGCTTAATGAATGAATGAATCAATAAAGGAATGAATGAATATCTTGAATATATTTACAAAACCTTTCTGATTGTTTGAATTGTCAAACAATCCCAAACAATTACTTTCAGAAGCAAATTAAAGTATATAAATAGGTTTTTAAATATGACATGAAGTAAAAAAATCATACTTACAGAAAAGCTGTGATTCATACATTCAGAAAACATTTATAAGGAGCCAGACACTTGAAATTTATACAGAAAGGATAGTGTGTGACCTTAAAGAGCCTATATTAATAACAATTGCAATACCCTGTGACAAGGGCTGTGGCAGAAGTGACACAAACTGTTATATGAGCAGTGACAATGTGTATCTAACCCAGGCTGAGGGGTCAGAGATTTTCTAGAAGAGGTGTCATCCGAGCTAAACTCTGAAGGATAAGGTGAAGGCAGGATGGCAAGTGGTGCAGGTGGAGGCGTGAGGTCAGGAAAGGGGAAGAGAATCCTCCAGGTGGAAGAAACAGCGGAGGGAGAAGGGTGACAATTTGGAAAAGGCACCAGGGAGCCAATGGACTGCTAACCCTCTGCTCCATCGTTCATAAGCTACAAGAGGTTGAGGCACTTCCCCTGTGAATAGCAGGCAGAGCACATGATGTTGTGAAGTGATGAAGTCAGATCATGAATTAGGAATAATGTCAATCAAGAGAAGAAAATCTAACATTCATGGAATGCTAGCAAAGGATGATGGAAATAAGACTTGCTTCTGCTAAGTGCTGTGCAGGTGCTGGAGCCTAGGCCACAAAGAGGACCAGGAGGCTGTTCCTTCCAAAAGCAGTTCTTAGCCTCATGAAAATGATTGAGTTATATTCAAAGGAACTCAGATAAGAAAATTATTATTTTAATATTGAAACAATTTAAATAACTCACATCAGGTATCTCTTTACAAACTGTAAAGAGACTTTTTAAAGTAAGGATTTTTCAAGAAATACCTCTAGGTTGGGATTCAGGAAATGTGATATTGATGGCATGTTTTAGGAGAAACCAGAACAAAGAGATGGTCCAACCATTATGCATGCAGAAATGTAGAATTTTGAAGGAGAGGGAGAATAGAAAAGAGAGGAGAGGGTAAAAGAAAGTGTGAAAAGAGAGGGCAAGAGAGAGGGAGCAAAGCCTATTGTTATGAAGCTGAAGGACTTTTATAAACAGGGAGCGTCACTATTGAATTTTAAGATGTTTGCGCTGCTCCAATCTAAATCCTCCTCCATAGCCTCTATCTAAGAACATCTGCTACACACTTACATGCCTTGGTGAGAAATGTGGAAGAAAATCGGGGAAACAGGGTTGAGTTTCATGGTTGGGTTGGCATATAGCTGAAAAGAATAGAAACCAACAGGAGGGAGATTTGAGGGAGATACAGAATTTAATGATAGCTCGAATTTATAGCCAGAAGGAATCTGGAGAACAGAATCTCTGGGGATTTTGTAGCAATCTCCAGAAGGACAGGACTGGATGGAGTCAGCTGACATCTGGCTTACATACTTCATTGTAAGGAGAAATAAGATAAGTAGAGGACGACATGCACAATCTGATGTAACCCAGATCCAATGAGCAATTAATTCCAACTCAGAGATTAATACAATCTTTACAGTGAAGGAGGAATTTAAACTATGCTGAAAAATTCTGAAAGGGGAAAACAGTGTCTAGTTGTAGGAGGAGAAGAGAAGTAAGGGAATGGAGTAAAGAAACTATAAGATGAGCTTACCCTTATATGGCTAAAATATACTAAGTGACAGGGAGATAGTGGGGGATTAAGCTGGAATATCTATAGATATGGCTCTGAATTTTGGGCAAAGTGTTTGGATTTTATTCTTTAGGGTATATGGGAACACCAGATATTTGAAAATGTGTGACCAGATCCTTATAGTGGCAGAAGGAAGGGTGGTCTGTGGGGTGATGGTGGTAGCAGAAAGGGAGAATGATCCAGAATGTTGGAGATGGGATTCTGGTAGTGGTAGGAAAGTGAACTAGATGAGTTCTAAGGTTATCATTATTTTCCTTTTTTTTTTTTTTTTTTTTTTTTTTGAGACCGAGTCTCACTCTGTTGCCCAGGCTGGAGTGCAGTGGCACGATCTCCGCTTATTGCAACCTCCACCTCCCTGGTTCAAGTGATTCTCGTGCCTCAGCCTCCCAAGTAGCTGGGATTACAGGTATGCACCACCCCACCTAGCTAATTTTTGTATTTTTAGTAGAGGCGGGGTTTCACCATGTTGGCCAGGCTGGTCTCGAACTCCTGACCTCAGGTGATCCACCCACCTCAGCCTCCCAAAGTGCTGGGATTACAGGCATGAGCCACCACACCCGGCCAGGTTATCATTATTTTCAAAGCTGTTATAGTAGAAAATTAAAAAAGGTTCTATGGTGTAATGGTTAATTTTATGAATCATCTTGACTGGGTTAAAAGATGATGCCCAGGGAGCTGGTAAAACATTATTTGTGGGTGTGTTTGTCAGGGCGTTTCCAGAAGCGATTAGCATTCGGATCAGTAGATCAAGTAAAGAAAATATGCCCCGAGTAAAGAAAATGTGGGTGGGCATCCTCCAATTGGCTGATGGCCTGCATAGAACAGAAAGGTGGAGGAAAGGCAAAGTATTTCTTTCTTCTGGAGTGAGAGCTAGGACATCCATCTTCACACGCTCTTGGATATCAGAGCTCTAGGTTCTGGGGCCTTTGGACTCTAGGACTTATACCACTCGCCCAGCCATCTCCTCTACCACCTGCTGCCCCCCTCACCTCCCAGTCCTGAGGCCTGCAGATTCGGGCATAGAGTTAAGTACGCCATTGGCTCCCCCCGTTTTTAGGCCTTCAGAGTCAGACTGAATTACACTACAGGCTTTCCTTGTTCTCCAGCTTGCAGATAGCATGTCATGGGACTTCTTGGCCTCCATAACCATGTGAGCCAATTCCCATATTAAATTCCCTTTTATATACCTATATATAACCAATGGGTTACACACAGATATAACCCATAACCTGTTATATATGCTGTATTATATGCTATAATAACATAACCAATAGGCTGTATATAGATATATGAGGGAATTGAATATGGGTTATCTATATATAACCTATTGGTTATGGATATACAAGAGGGAATCTATTATGGGAATTGGCTCCGTTTCTCTGGAGAACTCTAATACACGTAGTGTTCAGGAAACAGAGACCCAACACTGACTACCTGTGCCCACACCGTAGGTCCGACATTGATCTTCACTCCCACACTGCCTGCTGACTGCCTCACTGTGACTCACAGTGGCTTCTGCCCTGAAACTCCTGCATGCTGTCATTCTTCCTGACAGACTTCTATTTCTATCTCTTTGCTGGTCATCTTTCTGTAGATGACACCTCCTTTATCACCACCCCCTGCTCAGTCATATTCTTAACCTTTAAAATTACATAGGAATTTGTTAACTGGGGGCTGCATAGTCTATGGGCTGCCAAAGAGTTACTTCTTAGTCAAAAGGAACATAAAGCAGTGTTGCTGGACAACCTGGGAAGTATAAAATGACTTAGTTTTACTTTCCTTGCACTCTAAAGGACCTTTGCTTGTATTCTGTAGAGATGACGAGGTAGGGGAGGAGACATGGGGAAAATCAAGTTCCTCAAAAATAGCTGAGTGAGAGGGGATTACAAATTTAGCAAGGGAGATGGAAGGAATTGCATCATCATCATCACCTTCATCAGCTTATTAACTGATCATGGCTATATACCAGACACTTTGCAAAGCACATGAGTACATTATCTCTTCCTTATTAAAGAATACCCATGAGGTGGGTATTCTAGTTTCCATTTATACACAACAACAGTGAGGGGAAGAAAGACTAAGTAACTTGCTACAATTCTGACCATTAATAAATGGCAGAGCCAGGATTCAAATCCAAGTCTGACTGATGTAAGATTCTGTGCTATGCTGTCACTCATATTTCTTTGTAGTCCTTACAAAGTTTTGTATAAAGTAGGTGTTTAATATACTTTTTATTTACATAAAGAAGCATACTACCTACACACTCCATTCCCTGAAATCTATGCTTCCTGTTTTTCTTATTCCACAAATTGTGAAGGGAAAATGTTTCACAAAGTAGAAACCATTAAAAAAATGCTGAACACATACCAAGCAAAATATCTGAATTAGTTTGGTCCTGTTTATTACTGGCCTCAAGTTTAATGAGCTCAACTTAATACAGGTGAAAGGCCAGGGTGTTACATGCAGAAGTTAATGAAATACCATAGAGCTGCTGAGAAAATGATTAGCAGCCAAATGTGAATTTAACATACTTCATCTTCAAGAAGCAATGCCCCGTGGGAGGCATCTTGCTGGGGGAGGTAATGTGGCATATTGGAAATAGTCCTCCCTTGGGAATGAGGAGATGGGGCTCTGATCTTAGCTTTCCTGTCAGCTGGTTTTGTGACCTGTGGCAGGCTGGAGACTCTCTCTGTGTCTCAGTTTTCTCACCGGTAACATGAGGGGGTTTGACTACACGAACTATGAGGTCCCTCCCAGTGATGCGATCAGTTTTGTTTTCAAATTCACAATTAGAAGTCCTTAGGGTTTATGCCTAGGTGGCATCACATTGTCTGTGAATGAAACATCGGATTGAGTCATAAGTTATAACTCTTTCCATCCTACTTAACTATAGAACATTCTGAGTCTATTAGGCTATAACATATGGATATCATGGATCATATTTATCAAACTTCCAAGATTGGAGGGGTTCATAAACTTCATTAGCAAAAGGTAAAACTAAAGATATTATAGCTATTTTACCTCATTATTAAATAATGAAATCTGTACAGAAAATTAATAGAACTAAAAATATTTTAATGAAAGCTATTATAAATCTGTATGAATTGGGAAATTCATACAGTTCATAACTAATATTACACTGTAATTATCTTGACAAAGTTTGATGTCTAGTTACAAACTCATCTGATACACACTCTATAGAAAGTCAACCACAAATATTAGAAGTGAATATAAATGATAACAGGCATGAAATTACTAAAGAGGTAAGAATAAACTATAGATACACATGTGGTTGCATTTGCTATATATTAGAGTTTTAGGATTTGGGAGAAAAACAGAACCTTCTACTAAAACAATGTAATGTGCAGAATGATCATGGATCTTAGGATGCAGAAACTAGCTGAATGACCTGGGGCAAGCCACTTGCCCTCTGTAAGCCTCAATTTTCATCTGTATAAAACAGAAATAACAATGATCACCCAGCTCATTTGTTCTTCACCACAACTATTTAAAATAGGAAAAGCATTAATAGATGATTAAAATACAGCTGTTACTATTTTGAAAACTCTAAAACATTATAGAACCAAAGTATTATTATATTGTGCGTAAATCTCATTTACGCACAATATAATACATAATGTAAAGATGATGTGAGTCCTCTGAATTATAAAAATGTCACAGAGTATTAACAACACATAAAGAAAGATTTTCTCAGTAACAGTCCTTCCAGTGCCTTAGGAGTACTTGGATGAAATAATTTGCTTTTGAAATCCACCTTCAAAACGCTACTGTTTTCATGGCTAAATGTTGCATAGAATGTCAAGGGCAAAAACCAATGAGGGAAAATGGAATAAAAATTGCCTTGCACAATGGAATGGAAGCAAAGGAAAACAGAAAAATGAGGTGATGAGGAAAATGGGGCTGCTATAAATACGGAGTAAAAAGTATACAGGATTCAGGCTATATTCGGAGCAAGAATAGGTTAATCAATTTTCTTCCACATTTATGCAATATGATACCTAATATCCTCCAATGCAGAAACACCTGGATGACTGTTTTAATCCCTTTTACAGCACAGGACATAAAATATATCACATTTTGATCCATCTAAAACCCTATTTAGAGTTACAGTTCAGGGCATACTGGAATAAAATGATCATTTTGAAAGTCAATTTTTAGTAGTTCTACGCTAAGCAGGAGATTTATATTGGAAAGAAAATAAAAGCAAGTGCAAGATTTTAATGTAAAGAAAATATCTTTCTAATGTAATTAATTATCATACATGTATGAAATATTACACTTGGGAAATATATATTTTATACATTTAGCAAAGTGCTCCACAAATAATACCTTCTCCATGCAGCTACAGAATACAGTAACAAACATCCATAAATCAGAATTCATCTCAAATCTAGGTCTCCCAACTCCAAGCCTAGTGCCGCTCTCTCTACATTGGCCATGAACTTCCTGAGGTTTTTGGGCTATTGTTTTGCCCAACAATATTAAAGTTTTTGGTGTTTTAGGAAAATATACTGAGGGAAAGACCTAATAAACTACATTCTTGGGAAAGGCTCCTTCTTTCAGATGCATTTGTTGAGTATTTACAATTTGTCTAGCACATGCTATGGGCTGGCCATTGAAGACATAATGGAGAATAAAACAGATGTGATCTCTTTCCTCAGGGAATATGTAACAACATTTAGTGCAACAGGATTAAACATAAATCATCCCACTCATCTGCACTTTCACCCTCTGTCTTCTCTTCCACTACTAAGAGAAGTATCCTATGCCCTTTAAAAGACTCCACTCATGGACTCCATCTCACATACCCTCTGATCATATGAATGAATTTGTTTCTGTTCTTTTTTTCTGTGACTATTCAACAATTTACCCTCATTTTTACATTATTTTCATTAGCACATAGATATACTTTAATCTCTCTCATCCCAAAATCAAATATACTAAGCATAACAAAACAATTCCTGTGACCCTACAGCCACTTTCAGGCATCATTAATTTACTTCCCTTCAAACTTCTTTTATCATTTGTAATAGTGTCTGTCCTCACACCTTCACCTCCTATTCACTCCTGAACATATCCTTTTCAGGAATTTGTCCTCCATTCCAAACAACTGAAATGCTTCCATAATGAAGTTAACAACAAGCTTTGTTGTGCAAATCCTGTGGCCACATTTTTGTTTGTGCTCATCTAACTTTATCTCTCAGCATCATTAAACCTAGTTGACCCTTCTTTCCTTCTTAAAACACTATCCTATGGCTGGGCATAGTGACTTATTCCTGTAATCCCAGCACTTCGTAGGCCGAGGTGGGAGGATAACTTGAGCCTAAGGGTTTCAGACCAGCCTGGGCAACACAGAGATACCCCATCTCTATTTAAAAACAATAAACAAAACCCCCACTATTCTGGTTTTCATCCTACATCACTTCTAAGTATCTCCTTTGCTGGGTAGTACCTACACCTCAAATCTCTCTACTTTTCACCATTTCCACTGATATGGCTATAGTCCAAGGCTCAATTGCCTCATCCTTGGGCTACTGCAATAGCCTCCTAACCAATCTACCTGCTTTCTCTTTTGATTTGGTATAATACATCCTCCTTATGGTATCCTGAGAAGTTGTCTTAAATAGAAACTATGAGAGATCATTCCTCTGCTTAAAATCCTTCAATGATTTCATTGCTCTTAGAATAAAATCAGAAAACGTCACCATGACTGTAGGTTTATCTGGCCCCTGCCCACCTCTTCAATATATTTTAACCACTGCACTGTCCCCTTTACTCACTACACTCCAGCCATACTGTTCTTACTATTCTTGAAAAGTCTTATAAGGTCATATGACCTTAGGGCCTTTACATTTACTGGGTTTTTTTTTTTTTTTTTGTCTGCATCTGGATCTTTGCATGGTTGTATCCCTCACATGTTTTGGGACTCAGATAAAATGTAACCTCCTCACAGAGGCACTCTTTGACCACCTAATCCATAGTAGGCCTTTCAAATCACACTCTTCACATCTCCTTTTAAAAAATATTCACATCGTTTATTTGCTCATTTTTTAAAATCTCCAACCCCTCTAAAACATATGAGCTACGAGAATAAAATGTTCACTAATCTTATTTACTAATTTTCAGAACCTTGAGCAATGCCTGGCTCATTGTACACTCTTGAATGAATGAAGGCACTGGGTAATTGTACATTTATACACAGTACAGTCTTGAACTTAGCTTGGCTTCCAATTCTGGCTCCATTTTTACTAGGTTTTTGACTTAGTCGTGTTTTGCTTAACTTTTGTAAGATCTCGGTTTCCTCACTCATAAAATGGGAAAAATATTTTATAAGGTTGTAAAGATTATATAATTTATATAAATTGTATAGAGTGAAGCCAGAGCTTAATACACAGTAGGCACTTAATAGGCCTCTTTGCCATCATTATAGAAATTCTTATCAACATTATTTTTGTTATAATAGAAATTCTAGCAATGTCTCATAGCTTTCTATTATTAACTTTGTGAATTACTCATGTACACAATGACACTATTTTAATGTATTTATTTTTTAAAAAGTGCTTTTAAAATATTTTGCTGTGTGCTTAATATTATGATATAGTAAACATTTCCCATCCCTTCAGAAAACCATTTCTCCAGCATCTATAAGGGAAGTCAATGGATTAAGCATGTTGTACGTGATGGAGAACTGCTTATTTCACATTTAGACTGCATACACTGTATAAAGTCGGGATTGCTCATAGAGTTGTGTAATTTTGTGCTCCACATGTTTAAATAAGTAAAATTAAGAAAATGAAGATTTGATAGTTGATGAGTAAATGTAAACACTAGTGCTTAAAGAATGAAAGCAAGACCATTCTGTAGCCTAAACTAGATGCTGTCATCTGTGGGGGTTAGGGAAGATGCTAAGATCTGAGCCTGCTACCATGCTACTTCACGAACATCTGGCAGTCTGTCACTTCACAGGCAACAACATCTTCTCTAAACAGCGGAGACTCGAATTCATCAGGGATTCCTGTAGTACAGTGTATGCTTAACTTAAGTACCTGCTTTCCCGTGATTTCCATAGATTATCATATTCATGACACTGTGGAGTGAAAGCATTCTTCTCACTCTCTAACCAGAACATGAAAAAGAAATTAAAACATTGGCAGGCACTTTGTCTCCAGTTTGTTGGACAAGTAAGAAAAGGACTTTCCACCCATTAATGTAAATGAAATTCTGTCAACTTAGAGCATTTAAACAAAGATGACAGCAGCCTGTCTATTAATAAATTCCTGACAGGGTAACAATTACATTTGTAGTTGACTGTATTTCTTTCAATAAATGTAGGTCAGTGGGTATTTTTAAGGAATCTGTTTAAAATAAATTTGCAAACCCCAATAACTTTTCTTCTCATCTCTATTAACCCAGAAAGTAACTTTAACATGAACATTCTTGCTTCTTACGAGTGGGTTTTAGAACATTGTGGTCAAAGCATTTTTAACACCTATAACTGTGTAATTAAATATGTGTGTGCCTACTGTGCATATACACATACATATACATATAATACATATACATAATACATATATGACATCTATATTCTACCCCAATATTTTGAATTGAATCCTATAGAAAGATTTAAAGCACAGTGGGCTCTCTGTTATCCAGGGATGGTTTTTCCATTTAGGGCTACTTTGGGCCTTTGCGTTACTGCTTCTGACTATGTGCGTTTCTTTCATTACTGACTATCAGAAAGGAAAGGTAAGAAAAGGTGACAAACTGATATAGCCGGTTAGTCCTCTAGCCTTAGGAACTTAGGAATCTATTTTGTAGAGGAAGAAGAAGTGAATTTAATGAATAAATTCAGCTTGGGGGGATTATGTGTGGAATTCACTAATCCACTGGCCCAATATTCCATTAGTTAGAGTTGAGAAAGTAGGTTTCTAAACAGAATCAGGATGAGATTTTAAATTTCCTTTTGTGGAAGGTCTTTCCAAGAGAATGTGTTTTGTCTGTCTAGGGGAGTTTTGGAGATGGTATATGTTGATATATTTGAATATCAGTTATAAGTACTATTACCTTCATTTATTACAAATTAAAAGCACAGCTCTATATTTCATCACATTTAAGATGCTATCATACATTTTATATTCATACAATAAAGAAGAAAATATAAGGAAAATACATTGTTTAAAACATTACTAAAACTTTTTCACATTCAGCAGCTGGTAATTTGAAGATATAATCAACTGTAAGACTGAATGATTCAGAGGTATTAAAAATGAAAAAATGCATGTCTCAGATTTGGTAAAATGCATTGTGTTTTCTAAATACTTATTGGCTCAGTTCTAAGTCTCCTCATCACTGTTGGTAGCCATAATACAGTAATGGCACCTCATTACTCCTAGGGCGATGCTACATGCAAATTACATCATCATTCCTAAAACCCTATTTATAAGTGAAAGTCAAAATTTTGGATGAATAAAACTTCAAAATTTACCATCATAGAAAAGCAAAGAATAAGCCTTGTTCTATTTCCAGCATTATCCCAGAAAACGATGTGTGACTATCGCAAAGAAAGAGAGGCGAGGGTGGACATTACTGTATGTTATTGTCCATAATTTAACTGCGTTAAGTCCATACCTGAAAACTTCTGAGACAGGTGCCTTTATTGTTTCTTGACTCCATTTTTCTATCCATATCTCTTCTACTCTTCTAGAGGTATGTGGTGCTAAAGTTTTTTTTAAAGTTAAAGACTATGTACATTATATATTTGTATTTGTAACTTCTAATGTGAATTCAAGGAGAAAATAGCGTAAGCAGTATTTGTTCCTTCAAAGAAACTCAGGATGTCCTAACCATTTTATAAGAGAATGATTTCCCTCTTGTATTTCTCCATGAATGTCTTTGCATGAGTTAAATATTTGAAAGGTTGACAGACTTAGTTATTTCTAGAGGAAGTTTCTGTTGATCAGTGTGCAGGGGTTAATTCTGGCACTGCCCCTTAAAGATATTCTCTCTGTGGCAGAATGAGCCACAGAGAGAAAGATACACAAGGCAGTGTCAATGCAGCATCGTTACATCATTTAATGGCTGATGGTGCTTATGGCAGCCAACAGTCTGAGGAAAGCAGGTTTTCCCTGAATGATGAAAAAAAAAAAAAACCATCATATTCAATAAAATCTTAAACAAATACCATATATTTCTGTTAGTCATCCAATGATGAAACTGTATATGCGAATACACTAATGCACTCCTTAAATGCAAATTACTGCTAAATTCCTAAGTAAACTGTCTTCCACTTCAGAGCCATTGTAATCCATCTCTTATGTCAGATGAACTGTAAGACTTATCCTTCTGATCGCATAGGCTTTACTGCTTTTCGTCATTCATCTCTCACACTTGGTAATCCTTTTACCTCTCCCTTCCAAGTTTGTAATTTAAATGCAATCTATTCACAACTGAAAAAAGGACCCTAGTGTAAATAGGATGTCTTTAAGTTACGACCCAAGAAACCATTACTGCTTGTACAATGGTGTGGGTTCTATTACACAGAGGACAATATGGGGAGGCTCACTCTTCACTTGCTTTCATCAATGTTTTGTGTCAACACACAGAATAAAGAGTGGGTGCTGAATTTGGGGTCTTCTCTTGCTTTGACTTGTTTCTTATGGTATTGCAGCATTTTGTGTTTGAGAGAAAAGTCTTTGAGTACCAGCATTGGCCTCCATGAGTTCTTCAGTTTGTCATCAACATGGATTCTGATTTTATTGTTTAAAAGTTCTAAAATAGCAAAGTGACAAAACTAGTATTCACTCCTCAAAATCCTACATGGCCATTTAAAAGAGAATCACGTTTAGAAGAATTAAAAGGTGCATGTAAAATGCTTCCATGATATATTTTTAAGTGAAAGAGAAAGCAGGATTAGAGCAGCACATACAGTATGATCCTAATACAGTTTTTATTATACTTACGTATTTTCCTAATTTTCTACAGTGAGCACATACTACTTTTATAATGAGGAAAATGTTCTTGAAAGTATTGTCTTAAACGGCACACTAGCAGAAATTGTTATAAAAACCTATGCAGGAAGAAAATTATAATCATTATTATGGTCACAATTGTTACCTTATATGTTTTTAAAATAGGAATCTCAAATCATAATTTAGAATGGTAGATACCAAAGAAATGTATGCTGTGGGAGGATGCATATGTAATGACTACACAGACAGAAATGTGATAAGTAGACCTCAGGCCCACTTCTAAAATATAGTTAAATACATAATAAGTAAGAAATGTCCATTCAGTTCAGCAAAGCACTGCATATGTTTGAGGATATAGATTTTTTTATTTCCGAGAATATGAAACTCCTGCATTTTAGGTCTATATGGGATGTTGTCAAATTAATATCCTCCAAGAATTAAACTGCAATGCTAACATTCCAAGAATTAAAACTATAATGCTAGCTTTTATTAGAGTGAGTTCTTTTCCATTTGTAGCTCTCAAATAAGAAATACATTTAGGTAGATATACATATGAAAATATTTATATACAAAAACACAGATTAAAAGTTTGTCTTTCCAAATAAATTAAGTTAAACATTTAACTTAAACCAATGTTTGCTGAGCACCTACAATTTTTTAGGTATTGATCCCTTTAGCTGGCTCGCTATTCAGTGAGGACACCCAAACTGCCTGCACCACAGCTGCCTTTTAACGGGAGACTACAGTGCATCTTACCAAGACACAAATTTAGGAGGTCCAAATATAAACTATAGCTGATGTAAAATGACAAATTGGTCATGCACAGTGGCACACACCTATAGTCCCAGCACTTTGAGGGGCCAAGGAAGGCAGATTACTTGAGCCCAGGAGTTGAACACCAGCCTGGGCAACATGTTGAAACCCATCTCTACAAAAAATACCAAACTTAGCTGGGTGTGGTGGCATGCACCTGTAGTTCCAGCTACTTGGAAGGCTGAGGTGGGAGGATTGCTTGAGCCCAGGAGGTCAAGGCTGCAGTGAGCCAGGATTGTGTCGCTGCACCGCAGTCTGGGCAGCAGAGCAAGACCCTGTCTCAAAATAAATAAATAAATAAAAAATAAAAATATATAAATAAAATGACAAATCATGGATTTACTATGGAAATGGGTAGCTTTTCTTACAGGATTAACTTTTGTACACAATCTCTTTTATGCAGTGTTTTATAGTACAGACAGATTCGAGTTATCTTCAGATATCTACCCCTGAAAATGCTTAAAAAGGCAACTCCAGGTTGGTGACTCACACCTGTAATTTTAGCACTTTGGGAGGCCAACATGCGTGGATCACCTGAGGTCAGGAGTTTGAGACCAGCCTAGCCAACATGGCGAAATCCCATCTATACTAAAAATACAAAAAAAATTAGCCAGGCATAGTGGTGTGTATCTCTAATCCCAGCTACTTGGGAGGCTGAGGTAAGCGAATCGCTTGAACCCTGGAGGCAGAGGTTGCAGTGAGCAGAGATCACACCACTGCATTCCAGCCTGAAAACAGGGCAGGACTCTGTAGGAAAAAAAAAAAAGCAACTCCAGACCCCTGGAATAAAAGTATATGACAGGTTGAATGTGCTAACAGTACAAAGTTTCCAAAATAAAATCTTTATTGATTGATTGGCTGAATGCCTTGTAATTATCAAGTGTCACTCATTTATCTCAGCTTTCAACTATATGTGAATGTATGGATAAAGAAAGACTTCCTGAACAATCTTCACTAGAAGATAATTCCAGAACCATACGCTAAAGCAAGGCTTTTTTATTGCTGTAAAACTGCAGAGGACATTCACAGGAAGCTGGGTCAAGCACTCTTACCGTGTATCTCATATACTAATTCAACCTATTTCCTAAGGTTTACTCACATTCATTCTATGAAGTTAATACAGAGACAATTAGGAGACAGATAATCCATTGTATACATATTGCAAGAAACTTTTAGTGTCACTAGAATGTCGAAGATGCAATTTATCATACTTTGTTTAGAACTTTTGCATTTTTATTCATAAGTGAAAACGGTCTATAATTTTGGTCTGCAATTTTCTGGGTTGTACTACTGTCAGGTTTTAGTATTAAAGTTGGTCAAGGTTCATAAATTTATTAGGGTGTTTTCTGTACCTTTCTATAAGCTATAATTGTTGAAATAACATAGAAACCCTGATAAAACTACTAGCTATTCAGATGTGAAATCACTTGTGCTGACATCTTTTTAACAATAAATTTTAAAATTTGCTTCCAGTTCTATGGAGGATTGATTACATAATCAATTTGAGTAGTTTTTATTTGACAAGAAATTACTCTTCCCTCTAGATTTTCTGACCAAATAATTATATGTAACACTTTTTCACACTTTGTCTCCTGTGTTTGAGGTAACAGTAGAGAATTAAGGAATTCTGTTTTCATTCTTATAGAATACATTTTTGCTTCCTTTTTGCTTGAGATTTTATTGTAATTGTATATATCTATTGCTCTTTTCTTTTCAAATGTCACCTTTTGTTTTATTTTTCCTGTTCTTTTGGTTCTTCCCAAGACTGACCTTGCCGATGCAAGGGGTAAGGGACATCCCTTAGAGACCAGCACATCTCCTCCCAGTCCAGGCTGGTCTTCCACCTGGAGTCTGGGTACCCTGAGCTCTCTTTATACTCTTTAGACTTTATTCTGATAACACCTTCTTTTCCCCCCTTTTGTTTCCCGCCCTGTTCTTAACCTTCTGCTTAAACGCTCTTTCCATTTCTCTTTCTTTTTAACATTTTTTTTTCTAAGCCAGAAACGTTTCCAACATACAGAGCGATTTAGAAATACACAGGTAGAAAGCAAGAGATAACTGTAAAGTAGACTCCATGCTTCCTGGCTTCTGCATGGGGCAGGAACTGAGGAGGGCATCAAAAAAACATGGTCCAACAATATAAGCTGCATTGCTGTTTAAGTGCCTGGAAACAGCAGTGCCCATTGAAGAGTACTGAACGTGGAATCAATACTTAATAAGGAGATTCGGGTTCTAGGGCTTTGTTTAAATTATTTTTTCTGCCAGATTCAAAAATTAACTCTTACCTAAGGGATCAGTCACCACATTTCCCCTTTACTGTCGACTCAGAAGTTTAGAGCACTACATAGAACCAAACGGAAGAAAAGAATTCTAAGTTTTATAATCACATTTATTTGTTTCAAAACTTTCAAAGCACCTGTTTATTTGTCTTTAATAACTCACATTTTGGTGGTTTAGAGCAGATCATCTGAGGATTGCTGTTTAATGAGTAAATTACTGTGCCAGTTGCAAACAGGAAAGAAAAAAATAATGGAGGGGGATATGATAATATAATAATATTTAGTGATAAAGGGAGAAAATCCCTCATTTTTTTTTTTTTTCACAGGCTTTAGGGACAAAAGGTTCTTTCCTTCCGCTATTAGAAATTTTGAACAAAAAGCATTCATTAGAAAGCCTACTAAGTGTGTGATTTATTGTGACTTCCAGTGACATTACAGAGCTTAAACAGAACAATATTTGAAAAAAAAGCCATACGCCAGTGCATTCTACAATTCTGGCTTACGAATGTTAAGAGGTGAATTTTTAGGCCATCTACAGTGGGTCTCAGCACTTCAGTATGTCCCCAGAAGTCAGGTAACAGCTCTCCGTGCTAGAAAACCATTCAAAGCAATGACATGGAAATTAGCAGCCCAGTCCCTTGATTTCTGTGATTTGACAGGAAGATGATATCAAAGACTACAGGCAAGTGTTAAGGGACAGCTCAAATGCTGGTGTGTGTGTGTGGTGGAGCAGGTGAGCAGTTAGGATTGTGTGTCACAGGCTGACAGGAGAGGGAGTGTTAGGCTACCACGTGGGTGAACATGGGCCCTATCATAGGAAATATGCTTTTTGTTAGGACTCTCAATATCTAGAAGGAGGGGCAACCTTTCTGGCATGAATGTGCTACTGCTGTGAGGATCTAGTAAAAGGTCTTCTCAGGGTTTGTTTAAAAAGGTCAGCTCAGGAACTACTGACCCCTGTGACTTCATCCTGACAGTTTCAGCCCTCTCACAAAATCACTCTTGTCACTTCTAGCCTCCTGTGCTTTTCTGAAAACAAAACCCTCTACCACCTGCCGTCCATTATTCCACCAGTGAGCAACATGCGCTCTCTTCAGCTGATATTTCAATTTATTCGTGGTTAGATGTGCAGTAATCCTCTGACTGAAGCTGAGGGAGCAGTTTAAAGATTTAAAACAAAACAAAGCCAGTGCTTCAAACATCTCTTCATGCAAAGCTTACCAGATGCAGAAATGTGGCTAATTCTCATCTACACAAAAGCGAAACGAAGACCCGCAGATGGTCAGTGCCTGCCCTCTGCAGAGGGAGAGGCAGGGTTGGCTCCAAGTAACAAATAATTATCCAGGCCCTTTGTAAATCAAGTTGTACCACTTCTCCTGTGAGCATCCACAAAGACGGCTGCATATATTTGCTATTAGCTCCTTCTTTGTCTGGGGATTTTGTTAATGCCCTTTCTTCATATAAGTTTGTGTCGCCTTGTTCTCACATTTGACACCAACTGAAATAGCCTTGCAGAACCTTTGTTTCTGTTTTCTTCAAAATGTGTATTCCTCAATGAGGTTTCATCTTAATCTCTTCTTTTCAAAAGGATATGAATTGAACATGCAGAGAATCAGCCTAACAGGACCGATTATCAATTTCCATTTCCTTTCAGTGCCTTTGCCACCCGTGGGCCACCTAGACAGCTTTCCTTGAAGACAAAGGGTGTCTGAAATGGACAACTTTATTTTATACACCGATCTCTTAGTGGACGACAGAGACTCATCGCACATAATAAATCCTTCCCCTGACCCTTTTATATAATGCACAGCTGAGCTAAAAAGGAAATCAATGTTGCAATTTTAATTTAGCACTTTCATTCTGTTAATTTATCTAAAAAATCCTATGCCACGACTTTCCGTTGCCAAAACAGCCAATTCGTGTCAATAGGAAAATGTGAAAATGCTCTGAGTCTCTCCCCTGCACCCCCAACCGTGTTTTTAGTAGTATGGCTGTAAAAACCATGGGTCACATACTAAGCCCCCCCATGTTTTCCTGTAAGTGCAAAGCTTCTTCTGCAAACAGTGTGAGCTCAGCAAGTTGAAGAAATATGGAGGGTCTTTAGGGAGAAAAGAATCTGGGACCACATTGTTTGTTAGTTTTGCTAAAGATGTTTGTGAAACTACTAAAACGGAATGCCAAGTGTCTACGTATGTATTAATGGTGACTCCTGAGCATATTAGTCAACTAGGGATATTAAATCGTGATTAATCTCTGGGGAGAGTTCTAAGTAATAAATAACACTGTGTTTTCTGTCAGGGCATCATAAAATAACTCTGGTTTTACTCTTTTCTCTCTGTATTTCACCACTCGAGAATAAGCCAGGGATAGAGACTTACTTTACTCTGGGAATGATGCTGCCATACGGGAATGAGGTCAGCTCCGCACCACACTGCACTAGTGCCATGGTGGAGATGCAGAGGGGTGGAGTCCCCGAGCAGGTGAAGACCTGCTACCTTTCCAGTAGGAATCTCCTGTCAAGAAATTGTTTCTTCAAGCCTTTATTCAAATATCACATCCTCAGTGGGACCTTTCCTAATCGCCCCATTGATATTAAAATTCTTCCCTGCCTCCTGCTACTCCTTGGCTTTCACCATATCCCTTCCATGACTTTTTCCCCCCTTGGCACTTCTGACTTTCAATATCACTTTATAATTTACTTATTTTATTTATTATCTAATCTGCATTCCAATGGTATGTAAGTATACTGCTGTTCACTAAATAATCCTCAGGGTATGGGACAGTTTTTAACATGCTGCAGCTGCTGAAAAGCATGTTTCCCAAAGAATTATCATGAGGTCACTTCTGGCCAGTTTTTTCTTGGGTGCAGGAATGGCTGCATTGTATAGGTTGATGCACGTAATGACTCTGTTGGAAAGAAAACCACCTCTTGCTCTCAGTGTCCTTGTGAACTCTACAAGAGCTGAACTTGGTACAGGAGAAGGAGCCAAACTCCAAATCCAGGGTAAGGAATTAGCCCAAAGGTGGGCTCATAAACAGAGTCAGATCCTGGGTCTTGTGTGTGGATGAAATAAAAAATAAACCTAGTTGGTTTGGGCTTGAAATAAGGCTTCAGCTATTAACCCAGCATGGTGTAAGCAAAGTAATACAATGAGGGCCATTATAGCATAGGTACCATGCTTGGCACTGTAAGAGAGACCGCATACTGGCCTGGGTCTGCAAGCAGATTATGATCTAGGGAAGTTAACATACATGTTTCAAGTCTAGAGCAGGGCACGGAATGTAATATCGTGGGAAATCAAAGAGGGTTTGTCCAAGATTCTTGAATCTTGAAGGATGGCAATGTTTTTGGTACCAGAGATGAGATAAATGGCATTCAAGGCAATGGGAATGCTGTTAAGGGAAGCAAAATGCATTTGAGGAGTAGCAATTAGCCTCATGTAGCCCACTTCCTCTGTAGATGTTTGCTGGAGTACAGATGAAAAGAGAGAATCCTAGAAAAATAGGTAACTATCATATTGGAGGCTGGGTTTTAACCGTTGTATTATTTTATTGGGGAACCACGAATAGCTCTTAAAGAGGAGACAGACTTCATTCAGAAGCCTGTGTTGTAGGAAGAATGCTTTATTTTGTTTTTGCTGCAGTGATGGGGCTAGGGATAAATATGCTTAGTAAAGTAAATAAGTATTTAGAAGTACTAGGCTATAAAGCTTAAGAACTATGAAATCTATGCAACTTATAACTGTAAAGCAGTAGATGTAGAATATTCTAGAATAAAGAGTCATACACTTATATTTCAAAGACTTCCCATCAGAGACTGCAATTTTGCTCCTTATTCTTTCTAGTATTCTTAATCTGAATGGTTAAGAATTCTTCAAATGAAACCTCTCTAACTTAATTATAACTAATTTTATCTTATTTATAGTTATAAGTAAGATACATTTTTAAAAAATTTTATAAAATTAGTTATAAAATTATAACTAATTTTATCTTCATATATGTAGGCAGATAATTACCATATGGCATTGCCAAAAGTCAGCCTGTTACATGCCTGACGATACTAAGCAAGTCTACTGTTCTTTAAAGAAATGTTGCTTTAATCTTTTCTTATATCACTTACTTTATGCCTTCAGTTAAAAAAAGACACTCCCCTCTTTACTCCTTGCTATCTTTATTTTTTTTTTCCTGAATATTGACAATAAAACTGGATGTTGACCTGAGAAGAATGTGACTACTGGAGAGACTAATGGATGATCATTCCATGACTCTTTTATGCAATTGACTTTTTAGTTCTCAATTGCACTGCTCTGATTAGTCAAATTAAATATAAGGTTGTCTGTAGTCTCAGATATTTTTCTTCTATACTTGGATCTCGTTAGATCAGACCATCCTCTATTATCTTTAAAGTAAAGGTTAACTACCATGTGGTCAGGGAATAGTAAAACATGATGCTGACACATTTATTTCAGTTTTAAAGGAAAAACCTCAGTTTTCAGCTGATGAAACATAGGCTGAAAATCCTAATGCTAACCATAACATTGTAGGTTTTCATTTGAATTCCAAAAATTGGGTATTTTTATATAGAAGAAACATATTTACTCTGTATGTCCATCAGTACTAATATATACACACAAAGAGTTTACCACACTTCCTCTAGATAAAATTTACTTTTTTCTAATAAATTCTGCTTCTAACATTAAGGTTGAATTTAACTAGTTCATTGAGACTTGGTTCTTTATTGTCTTCTGAAATTGGTATTATACTATCAAATAAATATGAGAAAACCAGTAAAAATTCATCTGAGTAGGGTTTGAAATATAGTACCTTCAATAGCCCAGAGGACTTGCTTGCTTTTGAATCTCATAAACAAAGTAAATATATGAAGAAAAATATATATGCTCCCTGGCATCACATTTATTTACTAGCTTATTTACAAAATTTTTCTTTATTGGTCCTTTGAATGTAAGAAAACTCACAATCGAGATGCTTAAAAAATGGATGAGAACATTTATTAAGTAAGAAAATATACATGGACACATATATATGAATGCATATCAACATTTACTTTTGGTTATAATTCTGTCATTTATCTTTCCCAAATTTATTTTATAGTCTATCTAATCTTTAACAGAATTTTTTTTGTTGTTGTTAGCTTCATTACAACATCTAAAATATCCAATTTCCTCTATAGTGGCTGCTGTGTTTAGGCAGACACCTTTATTGAGTTATCAGAGGACTGTGCAGGTTCTGAGCCCTGCAGCATACAGAAGTAGCCTGGGTGATTCAGGTCAATGTGCAATAATGAATCTGGGTCCCTGCCAAATATGGTCTGCCATTGTGAAGTTCTATCTCTCTGCATTTTAAATAGTGATGGTTTTTTGCATGTCACTTTTCCATGGATTTTGCTTCATTCAACAACTTAGGAAGGCGTATTTTGCACTCTCAATTTTTGCGTGAAAGTCACTGATTAACTGGCGAATTTATGGTTTGAAATGACGCAAGGCTTGATCTGTAGGAACCAGAGGAAAATTTCCTAATGGACTTCTTCCTGATCACTTTACCAAAGCAAATGCTCTCCACCCCCGCCCTGCTCTAAATAGCACAGATTTCTGGTATTTTAATGTGTCATTAGTTTGACCAGACAGATTTTAGTCCCTAATAAAATAATTCTCCTAACTCTTAGGTTATTTATTTCTTAATACTTTGTTGTGAGATAAGGCAGAAAGACATACTAACTGGGCTGCAATGCTTCAACATTATGACTTTAGTAACTTTTCTGAGTAATTTTAAAAACATGGAGAGCTACACTTACCCAAAAAAACAGTTCAAGGAAACAAAAGGACTAGGTTTATTCCAAGCACAGGTTCAGTAGGTCAGTGTCCACATAACAATCTGTACTTTGTATTTTCCATTATTTGTTTTGACATGCTTTAGTGTCTACCAAAGATGAAAGAATATAACCTCCATTGTCCACTTGGAATTTAACTTTCCCATTTGGCCAGCTATTAGGCACAAAATGTTTGGGTTCAGTGGATATAAGTCCACTGAGGAAAGTCAGATGCTACTAAAATTTTCCTGCATCTTTGCACACCCCGGATGATCTATCCCATCCCAAATATTTTTGCATCCATACAGTGAATAGTTTATCTGATCTCCTCATAGTGACTTTCTGGATTATCTTTGCTTTATGAATTTAAGAAAGTCACTGACTTCTTTTTATCTGCTAACCAAGGGTTCATAAATATTCTTTAAAAACCTGTGGGCTCTAACATGGCATGAGAGAGTACATACTTTTCCTAGTGGGTATGAAAGAAACACTCTAGGTTCACCCTGAATAGCATCTGGAGGGACTGAATTAATAGAGTAAAACTGCAACTTCAAAACTTTTTTTTAGAATGTTAATTTTGAAACTTTCTTAAAAGGCTTAAAGGATTCTTTTTTCAGTAAACTAACAAGTGGGGAAGAAATAAGCCACTTCTTTTGGGAAGTTATCAGTGGTTTCAGGACCTTGCAGTGGCAACTGGATTTTCAGAAAAGAGGAAATATTTTAAAATAATCCCCCATTTTTGACTAAGATAAGGACTGTTTGCTTGTGAATGGAGAGTCAACATGTACAACTATGTCTCCTATTTATGTGGATGAATCTTGTTTTCCAAAGACTGTCTTGATCACATGAGATCATTTTTCTCAACAAGAAAAAAAAGTATTACATCATAGATGTTCTGATGCATCTTTTGTTACTCATATCCAACATCTCATTTGTTATAGAAAATTAAGTAGATTTTGGCTGGGCGCGGTGGCTCACACCTGTAATCCTAGCACTTCGGGAGGCAGAGGTGGGCGGATTATGAGGCCAGGAGATCGAGACCATACTGGCTAACACGATGAAACCCTGTCTCTACTAAAACTACAAAAAATTAGCCAGGCATGGTGGCGGGAGCCTGTAGTCCCAGCTACTGCGGAGACTGAGGCAGGAGAATGGCGTGAACCTGGGAGGCGGAGCTTGCAGTGAGCCTGAATTGCACCACTACACTCCAGCCTGGGCGAGACAAGATTCTGTCTCAAAAAAAAAAAAAAAAAAAAAAAAAAAAAGAGAGAGAGAGAAAATGAAGTAGATTTCAGTAAAAAGGTGTTAAAAAGAAATTCCAGTTTTATGACTTTCTAGTACGTACAGTTATTGTAACTATGCTGGATACTTGCAAAGGCCTGGAGAATGAGATTCAATTTACTGAACAGGCCAGAATAAGCCACAGAAGCAATTGCTATGGTCTGACTGTGTCTTCCCCCAATTTGTATATTGAAATCCCAACCTCCAAAGTGATGGTATTAGAAGGTGGGGCCTTTGGGAAGTGATTAGGTCATGAGGGTGAAGCCCTAAAAACAGAAATTAATGCTCTTATAAAAAAGATCTTAGAAAGACCCCTTCCTCTTCCTACCATGTGAAGTTATAGGGAAAAGATGGCTGTTTAGGAACCAGATAATCAGCCCTCACCAGACACCAAACCTGCTAGCACCTATATTTTGGAATAAATTTCTGTGGTTTATAAGCCTGGTTTGTAATATTTTGACATAGCAGTCTAAACTACTAAGAAAGCAATAAATTATTTTTACATGAATAGGTACTTTTAAGGTAGTTAAAATGGTTAACTCTGTTTAGTTTAGAAATAATTTATATCATTCCTTTCTTTTGAGATGATTACTGGCTAAGTACAAAAAGTAATTTCAAAAGTAAAACTTTTGAGATTATTAGTACAATGATAAACTTCAGCCATGCTCTTGTCTGATTTGTCAGAGATTCCAAGTTTTTAAAAATGAATGAAATTTACTGTGCATGTGAGGCTCTTTCCAGAACTGCTCTTTTGGCCTTCATTCTTATTGATGTGGTATTAAGTGGTGAATCCAACCTCTACACATGAGTATTTGATAAATTTGCTCAAGTTGAAATTCTAGATGTATCTGACACTTGTTCCCATCCTAACTGCTTTTTAATTACCTATAGATTTTAAGGCATTTTTATATACATGTCTTATGGAAAGCTCTGGATCTTAACAAAGGAAGCACTTGCTTGGATTTGCCTCCCTGGTCCCTTTCTCACTCAAGCTCCTACCAAATCAAATTCCTTGCAGGCCCCTAATGTTCCATTACATATCATGCCCCTCAGTGTACGCACGTGCATGCTGGGTCTCATATACCCTTCCTCCAACATAATATAAGAGGTGAATCCTTAGTATGTCCTAGGTCCCACCTTGATATGGCCTTCTCCAGGATGCACTCCCTGCTGACACTCACTTCTATCACACCTGAGATTAACCCATTCTTAGTATTTATTACACTATACTAAGTACCTGACTTTCCCTCAGGTCTAGGACAGAATCTTGTAATATTAATAGCATACTGTCTGTCAAAGAGAACTGTCCAATTACATTAGTTGAGTAAATGAATGGGTGAATGGTAGCTAAAACTTCATTTTCTCTTTAGTGTGTTTTTTGCACATGATTTCCATATTTCAGTTTTTCTTAAAATTCCCTGGGAACAGCATCTTGAAATTTTCTCAAATTTTATATTTTCTTCAGGACTTTTGAACCTTGCTCTGCCTGGACAGTCCTTTATTCATTCAACAAATATTTTTGAGTTGTGTTTATGTACAAAGTACTTTGCAAGGTTTTACAAGGAACCCAAAGATACATAGTACTTGGATGTTGCTCACAAAGGGAGTACAGTCTAATTGAAAAGGGAAGACAAGCATAAACGTAGAAAATGGCAAGTTTCATAGAAAGGAAGTGACGCATTCAATTGGAGGGATAAGGCAGGCCTTCTTGGACATGAACAAGGCCTGATAGCATGTGCAAAGTCTGGACGTCACAGCATAAAGAGAAAAGACATTCCAAGCCATGAGATGATGTGTGTGACAAAGAAAGAGGAAAACAGAACACGGAAACTACAGATTGCAGTAGTCCCCTACTGGCATCTTTCCAGTACTAATTTACCTGCTACAGATTAGATACTTTTTAGTTATTTTGAGACCTTTGACATCAACATTTCCATTTCTGGAGCCATTTCCATGTCTTACAACTCCTGTATTGTTTCTTTTTTGAAACACCAACTCATGGCCAAATCCCTTGAGCATCTTCTTGCATTATGGGAAGAGTATATTAAACAGAGGCCATTATCTTCCACACACAGTTCTATGTACTGCAATAATAAACCATGTATGTATTGCTAATCTTGCACAGACCAAGTACATAGCAGTTGACACTCAATAAATTTGTTGAGTGCTTAATAAATGTGTGAATGAGTAAGTGTTGGTTCATGCTGGAGTGCAGGCTCCTCAGTATCGAGGATGAGTATTTCTGTCCTGCATCCTTAAACACTCTCATTGAAACAGGCAACAAATAATTCTGATTAAATGAATGCATTAATCCCTTCAGAAAAAGGATGCCTGTAGAAAAACCCCAAGGAAATGCAAACAAGATGCAATGCAGTAAGTTTTCTCACCTCAAAATATGTACAGCATCCTATATATTATTTAGGCTATTACAGAAACATACATATTCTTGAGTTCTCATTTACTGATGCCTGGCATATATGCTTTCAATAAAGTATAGCCATTGTTGATTTTTTTAAAGCCTGACTCAAAGCCTTCATGTCTTTGAACTAAACAAGAGTTCTGGGTTTTTATGACTTGCACAAACAAACAGAAGCTGAGTGTGTTTAGAGTTATCCGTGCCTAATATTTTAATTCCATTGTTCAATAATTCCCATTCCTTTGCATTAGTTTTGCTTTATTATACCCTTATAATACTCTCAAATATATCTATAAAACTTTACAGCCCTTTTCCAATGGCATATGGTATGTGTTCTGAAGAGAAACATGTTTATGAGCTGAAAGATGGGAAGAAAATGTAAAGTGCTCTTACGGGACTCGGGGAGGGATTGCTGCCTGCCTGCATGGCAGGAACACTGCAGTATATCAGACTCTTGCAGACTCAACAGAAGCCCTTCTATTTCAACAATGAGCAGAAGTCTGGAATTGTGCTATGCTAACTTTGATGCTACTAGAGCGTTTTTTGTTTTTTGTTTTCTCTCCTAAAGATTAAAGTCAATAGTTCCTGAAACAAGATTTGAATACTGTATGTTGTAGAATAACATCAACTGAGATGGAGGGAAGGAGAGAAAAGTAGAGT
>NC_045434.1:124397529-124505609 GCF_002776525.5 Piliocolobus tephrosceles | reverse complement strand
TTTAATGGAGTCTTGCTCTGTTACCCAGACTGGAGTGCAATGGCATGATTTCGGCTCAATGCAACCTCCACCTCCTGGGTTCAAGCGATTCTCCTCCCTCAGCCTTGTGAGTAGCTGGGACTACAGGCACGTGCCACGACACCTGGCTAAGTTTTTGTATTTTTTAGTAGAGATGGGGTTTCACCATGTTGGCCAGGCTGGTCTCAAACCCTAACCTCAGTTGATCCTCCTGCCTCGGCCTCCCAAAGTGCTGGGATTATAGGCGTGAGTCACCACACCCGACTCTGCTGTATTCTTAAAATGGTCATTTGTTGAGTGCTAGATTCAAATTTTCAGTTGCCTCATATATTCCGTCTTGGTCTTCCTTGTCACGATCATTGATCTATAGTAACACAGCTGCAGAGACTAGAAATCTTCATGTGACCTCTGACTTCTCTGCTGTTGCCCCTTGTTGGTCACCAAGCACAGTCATTTTCCTCTCCCATTTCTCTCACTCACTCTTCCTCTTCATTTCTGTGGCTCTTCCCCAGGTTTCAGGCCTTGAACTTATCTCACATGGCCTATTCCAGTAGTTTCTTAGTCAGTCTCTTTTGATGCTAGGCCTCCTCACTCAAATTACCCTCTAACATGCCACCACAAGATGGTTATTTCTTTTAGAAAGTCTACTGTCATTGCATCCTATTGCAGAATTTTTATTCTGCTTTTTATCATACTTTGCAGTTTTAACTCCTGTTTGCACCCAGTGATTATAGACTGCATCTTCATGTCATCTTCAACATCTCCGTCACCCATTTCACAGTGTGTTTTAAATAGACTCAGGAGTATCTTTACACAGAATGTTGATTCTACTCATGAGGATTCTCCTGGCCCATATCCTGACATTTCTAAATGCCCAGCCCTTCCTATATTCTATTAAAAGGTAAAATAAAAAGGCACTGAACTATCTTTAAATAGCAATGTAGGAAAATTTCACTGCAGGTCAGGGAGGGTACTCTCATGCTGTCCGCCACCCAGTCTTGATCAAACGTAGATGTGAAAATGAAATATTTAAGGAGAATACTTTGAAGGATCCACTTTTCTGAATTCTCTAAATTTTACTTTTAGGTGTTCTAAATTTAAGCTAGATCTTTAGAGATCTGGTTAGCTGGAGAGTCCTTTGCAAAATTCTTGCCAGGGTTAAGAGTGAAAAAAGAAAGTATAAAATGCTACATTATGAAACCGGTTGTTGTATGTGTATCAGAGATGTGGTTCTAGAACAAAGTATCTTCTTTGTATGGACACATCAGACATTTCTTGAGGGATTCCTACCAGAAGGAGATGCTCTTTACCTCTTCTATTGGTTTACACCTGTAGGTCCTGTGGTCTGCATGTGATCTATATGCTATTGCTCCACTTTTTGCATTAGTTGCTAGGCTGTTCAGTCTTATTTTTAAGCTCCTTTTATTAGAGATATAATCCCTACTACTGATAATAGTTTACAACTTACATACACATAGATACTAACTCCATTCCATCCCCATTTTATTTTTTTCACCCTAATTCCTACCATCTGATCTTTTTCTTTTCCTCTCCTTTCTCCTTTTCTTCTTTTCCTTCCTTCCTTCCCTCTCTCCCTCTTTCTCTCCCCTTTCCTTCCTTCTTTCTCTCCCCTTTCTTTCCTTCCTTCTTTCCTTCTTTCTTTCTTTCTTTTCTTTCTTTCTTTCTCTCTCTCTTTCTTTCTTTTTCTTTCTTTCTCTCTCTCTTTCTTCTTTCTTTCTCTTTCTTTCCTTTCTCTCTCTCTCCTTCCTTCCTTCTTCCCTCCCTCCCTACCTCTCTCCCTCTTTCTCTCTCTCTGTCATCTATCTTTCTAACTTCTACAGGCCCAGTTATTACTTAATTACTGAAAATCATTATGATAAGTTTTCAGTATGAACTGTGTTTGGGAATAAACGAATACTCTAGTAAGTTCTATTTCCTGTAAAGTACCTAAGGCAGCACTTTACACATAGAAGATACTCAAGAATTTCCTGATTGGATTCCCCAAATTTCAAAGCACTAAAATATACCAATAAAAAAAAAAAAAAAAAAAAAAAAAAGGAAGGCCACAGGTCAGATGTAATTAGTCACCTGAAATAACCTAAATTGGCTTTTGGTCAAAGTTGAGCACAATAATATGGTACTCATTCTTATTGGTGTTCATCTATTCTTAGTGAGTTATATTTCGTAACTTGAGGTAAAAAGAGTGAGGTAACATGTGCGGTATGTTTCCCTGCTATAATCCTCATACAGAATATCTGAAAGAGAATGGAACTTTTCATGCATGTAATAATACCCAGGCACCACTATATCAGCTAACTTTGCTAGACAGCAGTCACAAAAAGGCCATTAATATCTCTCTTACCTCCACCTGAGAAAGGTTAGTGCTATGGGAAGTGCACAAGAAGAAGGTCAAAGAGCATGGATTGCTGGTCCCTGCTATATGTCAGAGCAAGACAACTCAAATACACTGAGAAGGTCAAGAGCAGTGGAAGCTGAAGAGACAACTATTTGTGTGTGTGTGAATGTTTATAGGATCTGAAGAAACCTGAGCACAAACGTCAGTCTTCATGACCTGATCACATATGACTCAATACAGAGGTGAAATCAAGGTGCTCCTACTGAGGAGTTCAAAGTAGAGACTCCTAAAGAATGAGACTACAATACATCAGGCATCCAGGTCCTAAGAGGAAGAAAATCCGTGAACAAAACCAGCAATGAAGAAAAGATCATTCAAAATGGAATAATTTTAGTTTCTAGGGTTACCTTTTTTTTTGGTATTTTTTACATAACAAAAACTTTTTGTCACTTATTTTCTTTTACTTAAATGTTTTTAAAATGAAGATAAATGGTTGCCAGGGTGCCTACAATTTAAAATATGTCTGAAAAGATTTCTGTGGCAGTCCCAATCACTGAGCTATTAAAAGTAAACACAACTAAAAATGTGAAGAACATGGGGAAAGAAGCCTAAGAAAATGTTGATTTTGAAAAAACAAAAACAAACCATAGAGAGATATTTTTAAAAACACACATACACAATGTAATTCCTTTATGATCCTCATCATATCTTCCTACATCTTAGCATTCTTTAGGTCAGTCAGTTAAATCACCGCTAAAGCTTTCATCAACAGGAACATCGTTCCTGGAGTTAATACTTCAGTGTAAGAACTGTTATTAACAATGAAATTTTATATACTAAAATTTATTTTCCTTAAATGATATACAAATACAGATAAATACAATGTTGTATCTTATCAGTAATCTATTCTACCCCACATTCGTTAACATAGCCACAGTACAGTGTACAGGGTTAAGAAATGAATGAGATGGAGGAAATCTTCACAGCTCCATATTTCTAATGTAAAATAAGAATTGTACATAAAAATTTTGTCTATATATATATATATATATATATTTTTTTTTTTGTAGAGATGGGGTTTCACTGTGTTGGCCAGGATGGTCTTGATCTCCTGACCTCGTGATCCACCCGCCTTGGCCTCCCAAAGTGTTGGGATTACAGGCATGAGCCACCACACCCGGCGTCTTTATATTTTTCAAATATAACAGTAATAACTATAGAACATTTGACAAATGGAGAAAAGTAAACTACTACTACTACTACATAAATTTAACACTCTAAAAATTCTGTCATAAATTATATCATTCTTATTGGTCCTTCTTCCATCTTTTTCATGTGTAAATCATCAAGATGCAAAATGACTTGCGTATGTTTGCTCATTTTGCATTTTATCATTAAAACACCTGATTCAGGCCGGGCGCAGTGGCTCAAGCCTGTAATCCCAGCACTTTGGGAGGCCCAGACGGGCGGATCACGAGGTCAGGAGATCGAGACCATCCTGGCTAACACGGTGAAACCCCGTCTCTACTAAAAACTACAGAAAACTAGCCGGGCGACGTGGCGGCGCCTGTAGTCCCAGCTACTCGGGAGGCTGAGGCAGGAGAATGGCGTGAACCCGGGAGGCGGAGCTTGCAGTGAGCTGAGATCCGGCCAGAGCACTCCAGCCTGGGTGACAGAGCGAGACTCTGTCTCAAAAACAAAACAAAACAAAACAAAACAAACAAACAAAAACCCCTGATTCAATAAATTTACTGTAATTTAATCAATTATTTTCTATATTGCTCCCAAGTTTTTATAATGACTACTATTTCATTAGTAAGCAAATGACTACTATTTCATTAGTAAGCAATGATGAGAACTTCTATATGCACATTAAAAATATATTTTGGATTATTTACTTAGACTTAATTCAAATACTTTAGATTATAGAATTTCTTTTCCAAAGAGCTGAACCTATTTCTAAAGTCATAAATATTTATGAGATCAACAGTTTCAAACCAATACTTGATATTTCTTAATATAACATGAATATTATTTTTTTCTGCTCTGTTAGTATGTGATGAAAAAGTGAGGCCTTAGTTTTCCTTTCAATTTTTTAAAAAACTAGTTAGCTTGAACATTTTCTATGGTCTTTATTAGATGCATTTCTTGTTTGGTAAATTGTCAGACTATAAAGTACTAGGATTTTTAAAAAAAAATTTAGCTTAGCCTTTTATAAAATAAAAACATTAATTTTGCCACACTTATTATATTTTTCCCTAAATCTGTTGCTAGCCTTTTTAAATTTGGGTTATATATTATATACATAACTTTTACAATTTATGCAGATAAGTCTATTTGTTGGTCTTCTCTTTTTTAATTGCTTTTTGATAGTGATAACATACAATGGTATCATAGCTTTACTTTATTCTGCATTTTTTTGTTTGCAAAATAACTTTTTTCTCTAACTTATGCAGGGAAATCTGCTTGTTAGTGTCTTTTTCCTTTTTGTTGCTTTTAAAAATTGATCACCTACAGAAGCTTGATAAATATTCAGTTTTATTTCTTCTACATGTACTTTGGTTTGTTTTCATATCTAACTATCTAATCCTTTGAAATTTGTTTTGGTATGTGGTATGAGACATTTTTGATCTTTTTCCTCTGTAATTGCTATAGAATATCACAGAGCACATTGCAATTAAAAAAATCCTTTCCCACTGTTGTATGAAACCTTCTATGATAGACATTGACCTACTAGGTTACATTTTTTATTTAAAATTATATTCCAGGCCTGGTGCGGTGGGTCATGCCTGTAATCTCAGCACTTTGGGAAGCTGAGGCGGGCAGATCACATGAAGTCAGGAGTTCGAGACCAGCCTGGCCAACATGGTGAAATCCCATCTCTACTAAAAATACAAAAAAGTTAGCCAGGCATGATGGCATGTGCCTGTAGTCCCAGTTACTCAGGAGGCTGAGGTGGGGGAATAGCTGAAACCCGAGAGGTGGAGGTTGCAGTGAGCTGAGATCGCGCACTGTACTACAGCCTGGGTGACAGAGCAAGACACTGTCTCATAAACAAGAACAAAACCAAAAAAAAAAAAATACATATATATGTGTGTGTATGTGTGTATATATGTTTATATATGTGTGTGTAATGTTTATATATGTGTGTGTATATATGTTTATATATACATATTCTAATTATATTAGATACTGTTATGGTATAAGTGTGGGTAGCAATAATAAGCTGATAATAATTTCTTTATCTTTTAGGTAATGACTTATGGCCAAGCTAGGGTTTTATACAGCTGGCTCTACGCTGACCCTAAGTTTTCAAAAAATGGGAAGAACATCACTTTCAACATTTAAATTGAGTTATTTATCTATTTCCATAATGAAAATAACTCTATTAAACCTGAGTATTAATATTTACTTTCCTTTGAAAAATGATCAGTTTAAAATAAGCCAGAATTTTGTATCCTCACATCGTATATATGAGCATGAGTTCTGAAACAGATTGCCTGAGTCCAGCTCTCTGGTCTGCTACTGACAGGCTGGATAGTTTGGCAAATTATATAGTACCTTTGTACGCTACTTTCCTCACAGGTGACAGGATGGTAATAATAGTCATGATTTCTTGCAGTTGTGATAAGAATTAAATGAATTGAATTAATATTTATGCCATTTTACCAAGCTTGGGAAGAGGAGGAAACGTGTCAACAAAGGCTTCCTTAAAGAGGGTGACCATTTGGTTAAATCTTAAAATATCAGTAGATGTTCACTATTTGAATGTCCTATTTGGACACGACTTTCTGAAGTTGGTGGTGGCCCAGTTAGCAGAGAATTTTTACTACATACTTTTAAAGGTTCAGCCCAGTTCTGCAGGGCCATGCGGGATGTTGCTTCTTACCAGTAGCCCTCCGCCTAATGATGAAGTAAGTTAACGTTGCCTTTGACACTTACTTCCTCTCAGTGAAACCAAGGTATGGATTTGAGAGTACCTCAGTGTCGAGGGTTTAAATAGAAAAAGATCTGATAAAATAATGTACACAAAGGTGAACAGTACCTAGTGGGTTACTCTTTCTAGGTGGGGTCATATATATATATATATATATATATATGTATATGTAATTTAAAAAGTGTTTTGGAGATAACTGATATTTTAAGAAATCAGCCTAAAAGACAGCTTAATCCACCATTTTTCTGACTTTCTCCAAGCATTAAATTTGGTCACCAAGAAGAAACGTTCTTAGATTTTATTAGCTTAGCTTCACTCGAGCATACTTCTTTCTAGTTGATTTAGCGAATCCTTGGCTTTCACTAAAAATTGATATGGTATAGGTATTTGAAAGACATTTTTGTGTCTTTCACAAAACCCCAGTTATAGGCATTGTACAGTAAATTATTAAGTGTTCATTAAATATGGATCCATGTAACAAAATTTTCCCAATATTTACTGCCCAGAGCAAAGTGTTGTCTCTTAAGACAAACCTAGACATCCCCTTTTATCAGACCATGAGAGCTATAAAACTCATTAATTTCTTTAGTTTCTTGGCTACCAATAAGTTCACAGCTAAACATGGTGTCCTGTTTTAATAATATAGCTTATTTTTTGTTTCCCATACAAGTACTTCTTGCTTTCTAAATAATTTCTGATCTGTCTTCAATTTTAAACATTTTATTATCTTTAATGTTTTACATTGGTAAACTACTTTAAAAGTCATGTAGGAATGTGAGTAGAATAGTTGTTGCCTGTGTTCCTCATTTGACCCTTACTAAATATTAATTTTTAAAAACATAGTGTTTTTTTTTTTTCTTTCCAAGTAGCTTTCAAGGTCTTATGGTAGAACAGGATTTTTCTTGTTTTCTGTCTTCTATACTCACCCCACATAGGTACTCAATAGCTAAACTGATTGCTTGATAGCTGTCTTTTAAAAGGGGATGTCTAGACAGGACTTTTAATGATGAACCTCGTTAAAAAATGATGGACTAATGGTGGAAATACTAGGCTGAGAGAGTCTTTGTGTTATTTTTTAAATTCCTCCACAATGGACTATGGCTATTTTCTGTATGCAAGGAAGAACACAACCAGGATCACCGTTCTTTAAATCAGAAAGGACTTTGATAGAGTCCAGTTCCCTCAGTTCAAATGAGGAAACCAAGGCCCAAGGAGTTACTATCATTCCCAGAAATAGCGAGCTGAGTCATTATAAAGTTAAGACTGAAATTTAGGTCTCCTAGTTGCCAGTCTGATGTTGTTTGATGCCAATCCATTTACTCACTTTCTGCTTCCACACAAGAATGACTTGCATAATTTTCAAGGTTTGAAATCCAGCAGGATCCTAAATCAGAGTCTCCATTCATAAAACTCTAAGCTTTAAAAATGCTAGGAATCATGACACAAATAATATCCTGAGCACTCATTGTGCTACGTCTTGTGCTAAACGTGTTTCTTTTTCCCGTATAGTCTTCACAATCACCCTATGAGGTGAGTACTATTATTATTCCCGTTTTAAAGAAGACAAAATGAGAGGCAGGTCTCATGTCGAGCACTGGGATCCAGTGGCACTCTCTTACACTGTGTGGACTGCCTCGTGAATCCAGTCGTGTACACACATGTGTGTGTTTTTCCTTTTGGACATGTAATGAGATTATTTTCCCACGCCAGACTGGGGTATCTTAGTATCTCTCTCATGGAATTCTCAATTCCTACCCATCTGGGTTTTTCCCTGGAAACTTCCTGCCATCAAAGCAGGAATGATATTTAGTGCTTCAGTAATAGAAGGCCACTAACTGTGCTGGAATCCAAGGGAGAATCATGTATTCGGATGAATCACGAAGGAATAGTCTGAACCTCCCCAAAAACACTGTCAGGAAAAATAAAGTGCTGCCATTAAATGACACCTTCAAAGAACGCAAGAACGTAAATTTATGACAAGAAGAAAGAACTTCTGAGCCAAAACCAGCTAGATTTTTTTTTTCCAATGCCATCCTTGACACTGGTAAAGAGTAGCAAGCTAGGTATTTGTCGACTAGAAAGAATAGTTAAAATTGACAACTAAAACTATCATATTTACAAGTGACACAAATCAGAGAAATTGTTGGCTAACAAATCTCCTTATTCCATCACTGTGACATTTGCTAAAGCTGACCACCTATTAATTTTTCCAGTGGAGCCTAGGGATATAGCAAATGCCATGTAAATAGTTCAATCTGAACCAGGTTGATTGTTCAGCTGCTGGTGCTGTGGTAGTGTGCCGTGCTTGTGTCTTTTGTTGCTGTGGAATAGCAGGCCTTCCGGGAATGCTAAGAATACAGTGTCTTCCCAGAGCTGATTACACCAGACACGGGCCTCAATGACGCATGGACCAGCTAACACGGTGCCACATAACCCCACAATGCTTTCAGCATATTCAGTCATCTGCCTCGGAGAGACTGAAAATATTACTATTGATTTGGCTTGGTGTTTAATGTGGTTGTTAAATTTTAAATCCCTGTACAATGACCAATACTTTGGGTAGTAATGTAATTCTTCCAGGTTTATCATCTCTCTTGAAACTTGACTATTTAGTACATTGTGTAGCATTAAATTCCAGACAGGGAAATAGGTTGTAATAACACAAACACTTAATAAAATAACTTTCCATGAGCTTTCTCATAATGGTATTAACAGGAAAAGACAATTTCTCTCATTGTGCTTCTCTGCAGACATTCTGTCGGCTCTCAAAATCCATCAGTTTTTTCATAATGTGCTCTTGGCACACTTACTTTAATATTGCTGGTTTGAGAGCACTGTCTTTTTTATCCTTGTCACCAAATGTGATATTTTGAGCACTCAAGATGCGCTGCAAGCAGGCCTAAACTATTTATATTGAAACTACAATGGCAAAGCATGTAGGATCATCTACCTCTCTGAAATGAGCCTTTAGGAAAAACTTCATCTTGGGAACATGTCTGGCTATACAGTTGTAAAAATGAGCTGATAGTTGATGTACCAGGGAACACTCCTTTCATATTCACTGCTTATAACCAGAGTGGTCCTGGTGGGTGCACACCTTAACATAAAGGAAGTAATACTTACATCTTGCCTTTGTCACACCGAGGCTGATATCTCCACTATGTACACATCCCTAATCTAAGACGTTAGCAAACACATCTCTTATCAGCTGTATGGCTTTCACAGGCTTTTTTCAGTGTCCACCAACCACTTTCCATTCTGGATAAAGGATATTAGCTAGGTAAGAGGCTAAGCACAGTTGCAATCTGGATATTCAAGCTGACCTAATGGTAGATGCTGGATGCACACTGAACCTGGCCTGGCGGAAACCTGTTCCTATATGAGAGTGGCATGTGGAAACAGGGACAGATGGTGGGGTCAGTAATAAAGAACTTGTTTGTTGTTGCTGATTGGAGGCCATTTCTTCTGCCAGCATGACTCCACAGATTTATCCTGGCATTGGTGACCAAGGGGAGACAAACAATGTTGTTCAACAAGCATTCTGAAAGCTAGCATATGGCCAGAAGGAAATCTCTGGAGAATACCAGGATGTGCTGTGTTGTGCTACACTGTGGTAGTATTGCTCTTAAGCAGTAGGGGGCATGGTGAGTTCATCTGGTTAGAAGTATAAATAGAAGTAACTGAAAACAGCAGGAAATATAATCCGGTGAGCTTGCAAGCTGGTAAGCAGTTGCGTTGTGGGCTGCTTTTAAGATTATTTGCTTAATAAACTGCATTAGTTTCATTCTTTTGTATTTTACTCACAAAAAATTGTTCATAAAGGTTGGGTTCTAGGGTGACAAAGTGTTGGGAAATTTTGTTGATTTAAAAAACATAAATATGAACTAATAAGAGAGAAGAATTAATGTTAGTCTAGAAGCTTAGTTAATTGGGAGTCTCTGGAGGAGTCACTCAAGACAGTGTTTGCTAATTAAGGCAATGCATTTTCCAGGGATTTGGAGAAGCAAGAGCTCTCCTCTGGCTTTCTGTCTGCGTGTGAGTTACTGTGCGGCACCAGTGATGAGTTTTCACTGATTCTAGTCACATGACTGACTTGGGTAGATGGATTCCACTCTCATAACAAAGGCTTGTGGGTAGTAAATATTAACTATCAAATAAAACACCAAGGTAATTCCATGTTAACTCTTTTCAGGAATTCTAAAATTTTGTCATTGAGTTTGGTCCTTTTGAAAAGGAAGTCTGCCAGAATTGGATATTTCTTTTTAAGTTTTTGGGTTAGCAAATCTTATCCAAAATGTAGATTAATTTCCTATAATAGCTCCAAATTAAGAATCCTGCATTTCTGTTGATCCTATTCTGATCGATGCCAGATTCGGTTCATTGATGATGAACAAGTCATGGTGCCTCAGATTCCTTCCATCTCATTTCTGATGCTGTTGCTGGATTTCTCTAATTATAATTGGATCATGCCAGTGAGAATTTTAGAAAACTGCAAAGTGTTTTTTGTTCTTCTGAGAAACAAGTTATAAAAATAAAAAATTATGTATTCTCAAAATGGCTTCAAGAGATGAATCTTTTAAAGAAAAATCAAAACATTATGAAAAACCTAATAACACTCATAAGTTTAGATATGCAAAATAAAATGAAACAGTATTAAATCCAAAGACAGGGTTCTATTCATGGATTTAAAAAATCTTGGACCTGTAATATTTAAAACCTCCATCTCTATAAAACTTGAGTTTAACCAACTGAAGTATCATTACATCCTTGGTTTTAAACATTATTACCACACTACCAGATATTTCTAGACTGAAAAAATTTGTTATGTTTACGAACAACAGATTAAAGGCAAAGGCAACATTATTGTAATAGGATGTCATAGGATGTTTCTCAGTCTTAGATGAGGCCCCAACAATGAAAGGAATGTTGGCAAATCTTCCTTCTAAAGGTAGATCAGGCAGGACTTGGTGAGATGTGATTCAAATTTATTCTGTAGGTCTGGGATCTTTCCCTGTCACCCATGTCCTGCACAGCTCTAAGGGGAGGCAGAGAAGACACTGGAGAAAAGATTATGTATTGATAGCCCAGAAAAAGTGCTGTAATATACTCTGCTCTCTCCTGTAGAATGTTCTGTTTCCGCTACCTCAAGCCAAGTGACAGAAGACACTCTAAATACAATCAAGAGTGGGCTACTTGCCTACAGAGTCAACTGACTTTTTTTTTTTTTAAAGTCTGGGTTACCTATTTGCTACTTGGAAAAATCTGCCTTTATGGGACACTTACTGACTGTAGTGACACCAGTCTTAGCAACCTGAACATGAACATGCCCCTGGGTGTTTGGATGGGTAGCTCCGGAGGGTTAAAGTAAGGAGGCTGGTGTCTGACCACTGCTGAGAAAGGCCTGTATGTTAGAGGTTGGTTGTCAGGGTTCCCTGATAGTAGGATCAGTAGAGATGTCCGCATATGATGACAGAGACAGGAGTTTGTTTTGGGGACACTCTGGAAAGCTGCTGCAATATCTTGAAAGCCCTGCCAAGGAGATGTAATCCCAGTAGAAAGAGACTTGAAAGGTGAAATGCTGAAGCATAGGAAATAATAATGGGCAGAGCGGAAGGTATCACCAGGGAGAGAGAATTGGAGGCTCTGAAGATCCCACAGAGGTATTCTTTAAGAAAAAGAGTCAGCACCTGCTCTGCTTGTGTCGATATCAGTACCATGCCATAAGAGCACTACACAATCATCTTTTAGCCTCATATATTTCCTCCTTTTCCAGCACACTGGAGGAATCAGAGGTGACATGGAGAAGCAAAGAAGAAGGATGGGAGAGGGAGGCAGAAGATAATCACAGACGACCTAAGCATCCGGCCTTTTCTCTACTGCTGCTATAGGGCCTAGTGCAGGTTAAAGCAGAGACTCTGTAAATAAGAGGAGAGCTACAAGTTTCCTGGCTGGACTCTTTATTATCTGAGGGTGTTCTAATGTCTGGAAGTGATCAGAAAAACTCTGGGATTTTATCCATAGCCAAGAAAAGGAGCTTAGTGGGTTTTAAGAGAATAAAGATGTTTATGGCTTGTTTTGAAAGTGCAGCTCATTCGGTACACTATAATACTGTTTTTTTCCCAATAATCAAGTAATTAATTTTTCTGTGATGACATGAAGCCAAATTTAAGTGTGAACTGAGTGGGTTATACGTCTAATAGATCTGTAAACATGTGGAGGAAGGGAAAGCTTACTTCTGAGTACATATTACCTCTGCAAACCTTGTCATAGTGATCCAAAATAGAATGGGAAGTACTAAAGATGTATAGTGATCTCGCTTCATATAGGATTGTACTTGCATTTTCTAGCACAGTCCTTGGCACATAATGGAAGCTTAATAAGTGCATGCCAGACCAAACTGGGAAGCTGGGGAGACAAAGCGAGGCAGGAGGTGTGCAGAAGGTGACTAACAGGTTCTTCAATTAGAAGGGAACTAAGTTAGAGCATGAGCATGGCCACTATTCCTCTACTCTACCTTACGTACCTCCCTGACTTTGTCTCTAATTACTCCCCCTATCTACTCTACTTCAGACACCCTACGCTTGGCTGATCCTTAAGGCTTTTTTACTGGCTATTCCTTCTGCCTGGAAATCTCTTCTCACAGACATCCACAAGGCTTATTTCTCACTTCCTTCACATCTTACTATAAGACTTTGTCAAAAAGGTCCATACTCACTGCTCTCTAACCTTTAAACTGCAACCTGTCTCCTGACTCCCATACTTTTGAACTTCCTTGTCTTCTCCACTTTTCCTGTTTACACAGCCCTTATCACCAAATATACTATCATTTATTATCTTTATTGTTTGTTCATTTTTATCTCTCTTACTTAAATATAAGTTCTACAAGGGTAGACCCCTTTTTTAAATGGATAAATCCCAAGTGTGTAAAACAGTGTCTGACATATGGTAGGAATTTCAGTCATCATAGCTGAATGAATGGATGGCAATAGACGCCCAGAGGCCTCTGTGTCATGTTAACTGGATTCCATTTCAGGCATCACAGAACCCTCCGAGGTCAGGGGAGGAGTTACTGACTCCTTTACCAAGTAGCCGCAGTACATATCCACAACCTTCTACCACAATCAGCATTCTGCGTATTCTAGAACCACACACGAGAACTGCTTAGGAACCTAAAATCAAGTAGTAGGTCAAAGAGCTCCTTTGATGTACTCTTCGTTAGGCTGTTTGGAGTGGGATGTACTAATTAGATTTGGAGGCACTCAAGGTTTATACTTTGAGCTTTATCCGCATAGAATGCAGAGAGAATAGAAATGTTAACCCTAGTAAAAATTTTAAAAAATTAACAGAATCAATCTAGATAGCTCTTCAAGTCAACGTGCACTCAAAGAGCATTGGGCCTTTTTTTGGTGCAAATAATCATACTGTACAATAGGGATAAGTAAATCTATCTTCAGTTAGACTTTGGCAAGCATTTCTGCTGTTAAATGTGAAAAGTCAACTTGAAAATTCTGATAAATACATTTTATAGAAAACTTCAGGCAACATTAGAAAAGAAAAAGAAACTAGTTTCCTTCATATGGTTCTACTACACATATAGAATTATAAATACATGTGAATCTGTCTTTATCTCAAGGACCAAAGAAGAGAAATGAAGAGAAAAGAAAAACAAGAAAAAAGAAACAAAAGATTCCAGAGATGTTGTCAGTCTCTTTCAAACAGCTCATTCTTTGGAAAGTATATCTCCATCAGATTTCATTCTTCATATTTGTTTCACTTTCCTTCAACAGTAGTAGACTTAAAGCACTGTTACTCTCTTTATAAAACTTTACATAATAATCGGTTTTTTTTTTTAAACAGAAAAATAGCAATTCTTCCTTAGCCATTCTTTGTTGGCTAAACTAATTTAATTTATTCTGCATGTTAAATAATGCCAGCTCTTTATGCCCTTCCTGACTTTCCTGCTTGGCACTTGAATAGTCTTGATTCTTTTGAATTTGGCTCTTCTAAGGCTATTTTGATGAAATATTTGATCAATAATTCTTTAGAGACTTATACAAAACTTTTGAAAGCTATTGCTTTCATTTTTAGTCTTTCTCAGTATAAAATAAACATTCCTTAAAGAAAACTGAGGAAATAATGAAAAGAAAAAGAAAGAAAAATTATCAAGAATTTCTGCTTTCAGAAATCTCTGGTAATACATGGGTATTATCATAGCTTTTTTTCCTGTCCACAAATGCATGCTTTTTTTTTTAATAACAAAAGAGGAATTATATTTAGATATAGCTATATTTCTTGTTTTTTTTTTTAACTTAATAACATGAGCATCTCTAAGGGCCATAATATACTATTATTAAAACTATTATGCTTATTTTGAAAATAAGTCACTTTCATTCTACTAGGGATGTTTGGAACAAGGTATATTTTGGAATTCCTTCTTGCTAGAATGGCTATATTGGAATCCTGTAGGGTGTCTTGACATCTGCTTTAAGCACACTGAAATGTTCAATGGCAAGAGTATTTAGGACTGAGAACATCAGAGTGAATTATTTGAACTTCAAAGTGAATTAACCCAGAAAAATGACTTGATAACCACTAACTAATAGTGATAGAGTTATCGAAACCACTTGTCCACAGGTGGAAAGAGTCTCCAAGATAAGTGAATCTAGATTCCTGAGTAAGGAAATTTAGTATTACCCAGTGACTGTACCAATTAGATAGACCTTCCACCTAGAGACTCAGTGTCAACCTCTATAAAATAGTAAATGTAATCCTCACCTCTTTTCACACAGGAGTTTCTTAGAATTTAAGTTTGGCAAACACTATAAAAAACAGCTCTAAGAAATTACCATATTGCCAGGCTACTTAGCTATTCATTACCTCACACTTTTAGTGTCCGAGGTGAGTCAGCTTTAAACAAAAAAGCATTTTGAAAATGGATTTTACAGCCCATCTTCGTAAGCCCATTTCTTATATCTCATCTTTCAAATTTCATTTGACCAGAATTTGGGCAAAGAGAATTATTCTTAATACATGTGTAATGGCTGCTTTTCTGTGTCATCAAGAAGAGTCATTCACCAGCCAATGGTAACTGACTCTTCTAGTGTATGCTTTATCCCCAGTTACGGACCTTGCCAACAAGGAAATTATTATTCTTGCCATGGTCCTCTGGTCATCAAACCCCACTATGCATCACCATGAAACAAATATCAAATAAAGGATAAGTCTCAGTATAACCCCAGAACCGGATTTCAGTGCTCAGATCCTGTAAAAGTATTCTCTGACTTTAAGACATTTGCTGATTCAAGTGACTTTTTAAAGCAAAAAGAAAATAAATGGGTGCACTTCCTTAATGCAGAGACATAGGCAAATGTCTTTCTTTCAGCTTTACGCAAAAATAGAAGAATATCTTACATTCTGGGCAATCACCTGGAACTCTATTAATTGGTATATGAAGCAAGCTAAACTATAAGCTCAGATGTAACATGGAACAAACACATTCAATTAATGGAAGGTAAAATCACAGTCCCCAAATGGAAAGAACTACAAGTTCTCTGGTTATTCTACATGAAAAGTTCATTTTGACATTTCAGTTATATTAACAATCTGTTCCTGCTTTGGTGGTCTTGAAAGAATGAACAGTAATATTTGTAATCTCTACTATCAACTTTGCTAATTTTTTTTCCCCAAAGACCATCTTTATTACCCTGCAACTTTCACTACTTGAAGCGTTCCCATTTCTACAATAAATAGATTAAAATCAACAGAGAAAAGCTTCAAAAAGTGAGAGCGTTGTTGGAATTTTTCTTGGGAGTGTTATGACTACTTCTTTATACACAGGTCATCTGAGTCATAGTGCAACATCAACTATTCAGAGTCATACGCTGTGCTTTGTGCCTTTGGTTGATCAGAAAAGCAGAAAACTTGAGCCCATCACTATAATCTGATGTAGCAAGGAGGAGTGATAACAATTATTCTTAGCTGCGTTATCATTTTTTCCTTACAAATCACTTCCTTACGCACACAGAACTGCCAAACTGGCATTAGTTCTCTCACTAAATCTTACAAATAAGAGTATACCTTTCAACGTGGTGGCTAAAATTGTGTGATGTCGAGAAAAGGAAGAGATGCAGAGGTGTCAGCATGGCCACCGGGTGACGGTGGTGGTGGTGCTGGGGCAAGTGTGCACTACTAATAGGAGAAGATGTCAAAAAAAATGAAGCATAATAATAGTGCAATTTATCCTTGCTAAACGTACTGCAGTATGCTATAATTAAATATGAAAACCTAAATTTATCTCTATGTTCGGTTGTCATTAATTTAACAGGGAGTGCACATGTTCTAATCTAATGGTTGATTTTTTTTTCTCCATGTGCAGCATATTAAAATGTATATTAGCCTCAAGGTGCATAAACACAAAATAATAGACCAAAGGTTTTGGCCTGTGGAGAAAAAAAATCCATGCTCAAAGGCCGTCAAGTAGCTGTGATGCAGGGGAGACACTCACTTAGCCTCATTAAGCCAAAGCTCTCTTTTGCTTGTCTTTTGTTCTGCATGACAGCAGCCTCTTTGTTGTATAATAATTCATTCCAAGTTCGTTCCAAGCTACCGAAACTGGTGAACTGTGGCCATTTTAATGAGAAGTATTGGTGGTATGCATAATCTGGAAGCCACGTGGGCCAGACAATCACAGAGCACTGCAGCCAGCAAAATGAGATATTGTCGAAATCACAAATTTGTCAAGTTGTTTTTGGACAGGGTATTATAATAAGCACTAAAATATGCATCTTATTACTCTGCATCTGCCAGTCAAAGATCACTGTAATGAATGCATGCTGCAGGGTATAACCAGGCCGTTTTCCTAAGTAAAACAAACCACAGAGTACAGAAAAGAATTATGGGTTTTTTTTTTTTTTCTTTTTTGGCATTGTTTGACTTTTTTTTTCCCCCTAATCCTTTTGCACCAGGAGTCAGGTTCTCCTGGCATGGTGTCCACTGCTAGCAGTGAATACACAGATCCTGCTGGTGCCAGGGAGTTAACATGAATACATTGCTTTTTTAATAGGTGTGCTTATCATCTGAGAATACAAAACCTCAAACTCAAGGCTTCAATTGAGTCTAATAAAGAATTCCTGGGAGAGAAAAGGGAAAAAGGAGGAGAAAAAAATTATTTGTCTCAATGATCCTAAGCCTTATGTTTTATCCTTTTCTATTTCAAATGGCTTAGCCTTTGGGACTTGTTTTGTTGTTTGTTTTTCTGTTTGTTTATTTTTGCTTTTTTGTCTGTCTGTTGATTTATTTGCTTTTTAGATGAATCTAAAGCTTTGGGAAGAAATGAGTGAGATGCTAATCTATCCCAATTCTATAATATTAATAGTTTGTATAAGAAAACTAATACAATGTTGACAATGAGATAGAGTCTTTTCACTTGCTCATAAAAATGGTCCTTAGGGAGAGTGACCATATACTTTATCATCTAAACCAGAACTCTTTTGAGAGTGAAAGGCAAGGTATTATCGATAATTACAGGCACAAAAATCAGGACTGTCAGAGATAATCCTGCCTATATCCCGGTCTATATGATCATCCCAACCATAAGCTCTTGAATTGGCCAATGTAAAGGAAGTGCACCATGACCAAAGGCAGTACAATACATCCTGTTATTCTGGGCAGTCTCTATTAAACATTCAGGGTTTTTTTTGTGTGTGTGTTTGTCTGTTCTGTTTTCAGCCAATGGACTTTCCATAAGGTCTGGATGGAAATACAATGATTGTTAAATCTAAGAATACGGAGAATACTCTTCCATTCTTTTCTAGACATTTTTAAAACCTTACTGAACCTTTTTTTTTTTAATGATCAGGAGGCATGATGTGAGACAGAGACATATAAAAGTATGGTCCATATGGTACTTACAATTGGGGCTGCAGTAGAAAGATAGGTAAAACCAAGTACAATTACTCAAATAAACATGGATACGGATGGTAAATATGAATATATGTACATAATAGATGCTTTCTTAGTTTAGAGGAGATAAATATACCCAGTGGGAAAAATAAACAAAGCTTCCTGGGGTAGGTAATGACAGTACATTGAAGAATTGGTAGAATTTCAATAGGCAAGGAAAATAAAGAGTCAGAAGAACTACATGCCATGAGCCAATGTACTGAGGCTGTTATAGGAAGGAGGAGAGCATGTTTGAAAACTACTTTACTCGAAGATGATTTACATGGAAGGAAGTAACAAAAGTAAGACTGGCAAAATAGGCCAGGCACAGTGGCTCATGCCTGTAATCCCAGCACTTAGGGAGGCCGAGGCCAGCGGATCATGAGGTCAAGAGATGGAGACCATCCTGGCTAACATAGTGAAACTCCGTCTCTCCTAAAAATACAAAAATTAGCTGTTCATAGGGGGTGGGAGTGCTCCTGTAGCCCCAGCTACTCAGGAGGGTGAGGCAGGAGAATCGCTTGAACCCAGGAGGCAGAGACTGCAGTGAGCTGATATCACGCCATTGCACTCCAGCCTGGTGACAGAGTGAGACTCTCTCTCAAAAAAAAAAAAGAAAGAAAGAAAGAAAGAAAGAAAGACTGACTGGCAAAATAGGTTGCAGTGAGATCACAAAGAGCCTTGAATGCCAGATGAAAGCATCCCTTACATTTGTTGGTCAAGAAGTATCACTGAATGCTCTGAATCAGAAAATGAGCTTTGGAAAGAATAAACTGGCAGGTCTGGAGAAGGAGATATAAAGGGTCTGGAGAAAGGAGAAGGAGAAGCTGGGAGGAGAAAGCCTACAGTTACAGCGCAGAAGAGAAGAGAGGTCCTAAAAGCCTAAACTAGGATATTGATATTTGAGATAAAGATAAGACTATCCAAAATGCTCCTTCCTTTTCCTAAATATTCCAACTGTAACACTTACACATATTTCTCAAGTTGTATCAAATCTTCTCAGTGTCTTCTATGTCCTTAGCCCATCAGTCCATCTTATTTTCATGTTAAACTCTTCTGTGCGTCATGTCAGGTTCAATGATTGCAGAGCAAATGATAGCTCTCTTTCACTGTACTTTGAGAATCGGTAGAATCAAGAGGGTGAGTGCAGTATTGGTTTATACAACTTGGTATAGCCTAAGTTGGTAGGCATTTTCTTTTACCCTAAGTTACAAGGTGTGTGCACTTTGGATAGATACATGACTACTTTATTGTATAGACACAGGTTTGAAAAGGAAGATAAGTGTAAGGCAAGCCAGAGCCCTGAGTAGGTCTCAGGAGATATAAACTAGAAACTCTGCCCATAGCCAAAAACATGGAAGCCTGCAACTGTAACAAATGTCCTGGGATGAAATGTCTGGAGCCTTAAGCTGTCATGCATGACAAGAACAGCTCTTTACTGCCAGAGGTCTCTGTCTCTGGGGCACTGGTACATCCCTCCATTGCCCATGTGTTCTTCTGTTTGGTGTATGTGTAGGGTGTGTGTGTGTGTGTGTGTGTGTGTGTGTGTGTGTGTGTGTTCTTTTGGGATATCTGCTTTGCAATTTCATCATCAAACTAGGCTTTTCCCTGATGAAAGTTCCATACTATAGAGAAAACATCCACATTTGCTTGCAGTTTGTGCAACTTAAACTGAAGACAGATGTGTTATGCAGCAACCAGGATATTTTCATTTATCTCTTAATAGATTTCCATCTAGGAATCAAAAGTCTGATTTTATTTTTCAACTATGATGATGAATACTAAGAATTATTTTAATTATAGATCTATTTCATTCTGCAGGAAATAAGGAGAGGCATTTTGAAGCTTTTTCTTTAAAGACCTCAATAATATTTATCTTCTAAATGGGATTTTCATATATACCATGACAATCTTATGGATTACTACATATTGGAGACATCTACTATGGAATCCCTGGCAATATCTAGTTTTAATTAAAATGAAATGTCATAATAATGTCATCCACATGCTGGTGTCACGACAAACATATTTGAACTCCTGTGATTAAATAAGCAGAAACACTTGATAAAACTTTTAATGATTCTTCTAAAGAAATGAAAAATTTTACAGTTCACTTTTTGTATCTCCTTTACAAGTATCTCCTTTTTGTATCTCCTTTCTCATATTATAGCTATTTAGATCTTAACTTTACACTCGATTATAAGCTCTTAATAGAAAATACCTGCACCATTCTAAGTTTACAACAGAGTCTTTTGTATGCTTTGGGCTTGATAGGTATTAATGAAATGGAAAGGTAAAGTTAAATGTTTCACGCTCTTTGGAATTCATCTCTATTATACATATATAACATGTAGATGCACTAACAGAAGAAGACAAAAATTAGCAATCTTTTGAAAACTAGTATTTACTAAATGGATGTAATATGTGTTGATTATCGTAAGTTAGGATTGAATAAACAATTAAAATGCTCTACATGGACCAAATTGAAAGCCTATTTTACTGGCAATCTGATACAGATTTATAGCTGTGTTTTACCTGTGAAATAGAAATAACTTTTTTTCTTTTTCTTTTTTTTTGAAACAGAGTCTCGCTCTGTCACCCAGGCTGGAGTGCAGTGGCATGATCTCGGCTCACTGCAAACTCTGCCTCCCAGGTTCAAGCAATTCTCCTGCTTCAACATCCCAAGTAGCTGGGAATACAGGCATGCGCTGCCATGCCCAGCTAATTTTTGTATTTTTAGTAGAGACGGGGTTCGCCATGATGGCCAGGCTGCTCTCAAACTCCTGACCTCAGGTGATCTGCCCACCTCGGCCTCTCAAAGTGCTAGGATTACAAGCCTGACTCACTGCACCCAGCTGATAACTTTTGTCTTTCTCCAGTGTCAATATTCTAGTTTATAACATCATCTTGTAACTAGATTTCCATAGTAGACAGTATTAGCTACATAATTTGGGGACCCAATGAAGAGTAAAAATCCAAGCCTCCCGGTTTAAAAATTATTATGAATTTCAAGATGGAGTTGTCAGAGCATTAAGCCAAGAGCAGGACCCTTCTGAGAGGAAAACTTTGTACTATGGCACAGATTACATACCCACAAAGCCAGTCCAGCCAGTCCTGCTAACCACCTCATAATGATGTCTGTAACTTCATTACATCACATCTATGTATTTTCACATAGCAGCATGATGATGTATTTGTATATTTTCATCATTTCTGTGTAAAACCATTTGTCAGTTTCCCTCTGCACATTTAATAAAATCCAAATTCTTCATCATGGTCAATAAGCCTCCACATAATGTGGCCACTGTCAACCTTTCCAATACCATGTGGTGTTACTTCCACTTTTTTTCTCTAAACTTGTGCCACAAAGGCTGTCTTTCAGGTTTTTGCACACCTTCACAAATGCTATTCTTACCAGTGGAACGCTGTTCCCTGGCTCCTCATCCTTAACATCTCATTCCAAATATCTCTTTCTCACAGAACCCTTCCCTGATACCCAAATTAAAGTAGCTCCACATTCCCTATTTTTCTTCTAAGAATGCCTTTTCAGCCTGCAAATGTTTAGTACACACTGTATCTTATAAAAAAACGAACGTAGTTTCTGTCCATCATTATTAGACTGTAATCTCCAAGAGAACAAGGGCCTAGTCTCTCTTCTTCACTACAGTATGACAATGTTGTCATACTGCCCATTCCACAGTAGGTGCTTAATAAACATTTGCTGAATGGATGAATAAATGAATGAATGAACGCATCATTCAAATGTTCAATAACATTTTTCTCACTATTACTATTATTTTCATGTAGGTAAAATATAATCTGTTTGGTCAACAAGAACTATAATAAGCTCACCCAGGCATTTTCTTATGGGCACTGGGCTCTCTCTGGGTTCTCCTCTGAAGAAGTCCTTTGCTCAGATATTGTATATTTATTAATATTTATTTCTTTTATACAAAAGAGGACCTCAGAGCTAGATACATCACTGCATCATCTTCTTTCATGACTTCTGGATGGAGTGAGATATGCTTCTTTCTAGGTCCTTCTCTTTTCCATTTTCTATTTTACTGAAAGAGAATGAGCTGTTAACATGTTGAAACTAACCACCCTGTTCTTCTTTAGCTTCAAATAGAACTAAGGCTGTTTGTTTGTTTATTCATTTATTTATTTTTTTTGAGACGGAGTCTCACTCTGTCGCCCAGGCTGGAGTGCAGTGGCGTGATCTTGGCTCACTGCAAACTCTGCCTCCTGGGTTCACGCCATTCTCCTGCCTCAGCCTACAGAGTAGCTGGGACTACAGGCGCCCGCCACAATTCCCGGCTAATTTTTTTGTATTTTTAGTAGAGACGGAGTTTCACCTTGTTAGCCAGGATGGTCTCAATCTCCTGACCTCGTGATCCACCTGCCTGTGCCTCCCAAAGTGCTGCGATTACAGGCGTGAGCCACCGCATCAGGCCAAGGCTGTTTATAAGAAACCACACACAAATAGAGTATATTGCATCTTCCTGGAATTCTAGCACATTATAATGACAAATGCTTTTCATTGCAATATTCACTGCATTATGTTCAATTGTTTTCGTTGTTGGTCTGGAAACACCAGCAGTATAATTACTAGCTTTGATAAAGTAATAAAGTCAATGGAATAAACTATGCTTGGATTATGGTCTCTTGTTATAAGATAAGCAAAGCTAAGTCAATATCTAATAAAAATTAATATTGATATCAAATCCAGCTATCTTATGTTCAATATGAGAGATCATTACCTTGTCATAATGTTCTTCTATGAAATGTGTTCCTTTTAAAACATTAAAACTGTAGAAACATTAAAATACTTTACACATATTTACATATACCTTACTGTATTTGAGAACATATATAGAGATTATACAGATATAATCGTATATACATATGAGCTCTTTTGATTCTTCACAACAGTGCTGTGAAGTCAACAGGGAAGATTTAATTATCTCCAGTTGCTAGAGGAGAAAACCGAGAATCAGAAAGATTATCTGGGGCTGGGTGCAGTGGGGCTGGGTGCAGTGGCTCATGCCTGTAATCCCAACACTTTGGGAGGCCGAGGCAGGCAGATCACCTGAGGTCAGGAGTTCGAGACCAACCTGGCCAACATGGTGAAACCCCCCCTCTCTACTAAAAATACAAAAAATTAGCCAGGCATGGTTGTGGGCGCCTGTAATCCCAGTTACTTGGCAGGCTGAAGCAAGACAATCGATTGAACCCGGGAGGCAGAATTTGCAGTGAGCCGAGATGTTGCCATTGCACTCCAGCCTGGGCTACAAGAGTGAAAGTCTGTATCCAAAAAAAAAAAAAAAAAAAAAAAAGACAAAAAACAAACAAACAACAACAACAAAAAACCCCAAAAAGAGGAAAGAAAAGAAAGATTATCTGTTACTATGCAATCAGCTATTAATACAGACAGAATCCAAATCTTCAAATTCCGTTCTTTCAATTTTACTGTTAATATGTTCCAAAATGCATTTTAAATTAAAAACATACTAATGGTCATACTCTACTATTCCATGGAAGAAATTAAAAATGGAAAGTTATTCATGTAACAATTTTGAAGTAGCATGTTATCTGAATTTGTCTAGTATATTTTATTAAGCTCTCTTCAGCCTGTCCTCATCAAAAATAAGTATTACATTAACATTATAGTTATTTTAAAATTAACCTTTTCTAGGCTGGTTTAATTTTATGGATAATGTATTAATCAACATGGCTTGAAATTTCCTATCAAAATGCAGTCAAGGCCATTTACACTGCTATTGCCGGGAATCTCCTTCTGCTAACTTTGTAAAGCATTTACTTCATAGGAAGCATTTCAAACACTACTAGTGGAAAAATACACTAGGCAATTATAGCCAAAGTTTCTAGGGATGTGGCTAATTTATTTCCTGGTTTAAACCATCTCTAAATGAGATTTAAGAGTTTAAGAGCTGGGAATGAATGGACAGTTGGGTTATTTTACATTCAGAAGAATGAGATTTGCAAAGTCAATGTCAGTATTAAATCTAGGTGTAAAATGCAAAGGTGGGAAGTTTGAATGATGCGTCCACTTTTTAGGTGATGGCTGAATCACATACACACACACACACACACACTTACATAAACACATTGAATATATACACAAATATATGCAGATATAGTTAATATCTATAAATATATCTATTAAATGATATTAATGTCACATAAAAATACAGATACCCATATTTAATAACTATTAAAATATACAATACATATAGTACTCATATTATATATAACATATATGCAAGGCACACATGTAGATATTGCTGTGTATATTCTGTAGACTAATATATTTATATATAATTATCATATTAATACAATATTATCATCATCATCAATGTTTTCATCAAGTTGTCACTCTCTCAGGTATAGCATACCTGAGAACTGAATACTTTTCAAGTTTATGTTTAGATGGTTTTCATGGTTGTGTTTTCCCACTGATAAAGTAGAATTTTAAATATAACTTGTCTTATTTTTATCTGTCCTCAATTTGAGTGTGTCCTAGTTCATTAAATTTAGAAATCTCTTCTCATTGCCCCTCTGCCATGTAGTTAATGGTCTGTAAAACACTTAAAAACACTAGAGGAGGCCGGGTGCGGTGGCTCAAGCCTGTAATCCCAGCACTTTGGGAGGCCGAGACAGGCGGATCACGAGGTCAGGAGACTGAGACCATCCTGACTAACATGGTGAAACCCCGTCTCCACTAAAAAATACAAAAAAAAAAAAAAAAAAAAAAAAAAACCTAGCCGGGCGAGGTGGCGGGCGCCTGTAGTCCCAGCTACTCGGGAGGCTGAGGCAGGAGAATGGCGTAAACCCGGGAGGCGGAGCTTGCAGTGAGCTGAGATGGGCCACTGCACTCTAGCCTGGGCGACAGAAGCCTGCTGAAATGTAAGAATCTTTTGTAATCAGCTATTTATTTACTTGTACTTTAAGTTCTGATTTTCATCTAGTAGAGGCATTCTTTGGTCAAGGCAAAACTGCAGTATGCTCTGTAGCTTAATATGAGTATAGCTGATAACATCATATTTTTTTCCATTACTGCTATACTAAAACTAGTCTGGAACCTAATGAACTGAATTGCTATCCAAATGAACAGGATTTAGGTTCAGATGGGGGAAAGAGAATAACAGCTGCATCCATACTCCCTCCCACATGATCGTGTTCATGAGCAATATGATGACCTGGCATGACATGCAACTTTAGGTCTGGATCTATAGCTCCAGGAGAACATGGCGAGGACAGTATTAAAAACGTATCTATCCTATTCAACAAATGGTGCTGGGATAACTGGCAAGCCACATGTAGAAGAAGGAAACTGGATCCTCATCTCTCACCTTATACAAAAATCAACACAAGATAGATCAAAGACTTAAATCTAAGACCTGAAGACATATAAATTCTAGAAGGTGACATTGAAAAAACCCTTCTAGACACTGGCTTAGGCAAAGACTTCATGACCAAGCACCCAAAAGCAAATGCAACAAAAACGAAGATAATAGATGAGACTTAATTAAACTAAAAACTTCCTGTATAGCAAAAGAAATTATTAGCAGAGTTAACAGACAAACCACAGAGTGGGAGAAAATCTTCACAATCTATACATCCAACAAAGGACTAATGTCCAGAAGCTACAAAGAACTGAAACGAATCATCAAGAAAAAAACCAAACAATCCCAACCAAAAGTGGGCTAAGGACATGAAAAGACAATTCTGAAAACAAATGGCCAAGAAGCATATGGAAAAATGCTCAGCATCACTAATTATCAGGGAAATGCAAATCAAAACCACAATGCAAAACCACCTCACTCCTGCAAGACTGGCCATGATCAAAAAGAAAAAAAAAAAAAAAAAAAGATGTTAGCATGGATATGGTGATGTGGTGAAAAGGGAACTTTTTGCACTGTTGGTAGGAATGTAAACTAGTACAACCTGTATGGAAAACAATGTGGAGATTCCTTAAATGACTAAAAGTAGATCTACCATTTGATCCAGCAATCCCACTAAAGGGTATCTACCCAGAAGAAAAGAAGTCATTATACGAAAAAGATACTTGCACAACCATGTTTATAGCAGCAGAATTTGCAGTTGCAAAAATACAGAGCCAGCCCAAATGCCCATCAATCAATGAGTGGATAAAGAAAATGTGGTACGGCCGGGCGCGGTGGCTCAAGCCTGTAATCCCAGCACTTTGGGAGGCTGAGATGGGCGGATCATGAGGTCAGGAGATCGAGACCATCCTGGCTAACCCGGTGAAACCCTGTCTCTACTAAAAAATAAAAAAAATTAGCTAGGCGAGGTGGCGGGCGCCTGTAGTCCCAGCCACTTGGGAGGCTGAGGCAGGAGAATGGTGTAAACCCGGGAGGCGGAGCTTGCAGTGGGCTGAGATTCGGCCACTGCACTCCAGCCTGGGCGACAGAGCGAGACTCCGTCTCAAAAAAAAAAAAAAAGAAAATGTGGTACATATACACCATGGAATACTACTCAGCCATAAAAAGGAATGAAATAATGGCATTCGTAGCAAGCCAGATGGAACTGACTATTAAACTCTAAGTGAAGTAATTCAGGAATGGAAAACCAAACATCTTATGTTCTCACTGATAATTGGGGGCTAAGCTATGATGATGCAAAGGAATAAGAATGATACAGTGGGGCCAGGTGCAGTGGCTCACGACTGTAATCCCAGCACTTTGGGAGGTTGAGGTGGGGAGATCACTTGAGGCCAGGGCATAAGACCAGCCTGGTCAACATGGTGAAACCCTGTCTCTACAAAAAAACAAACATTACCCAGGCATAGTAGCATGCTCCTGTAGTCCCAACTACTCAGGGATTGATGTTGCAGTGAGCCAAGATTGCACCACTGCACTACTGGGTGACAAAGTGAGACTCCAGCTCAAAAAAAAAAAAAAAAAAAAAAAAAAAGATTAATACAATGTGGTCTTAGGGGAAAGGGTCGGGGGGGGTGAGGTATAAATGACTACACATTGGTACAGTGTACACTTCTTGGGTGATGGACACACCAACATCTCAGAAATCACCACTAAAGAACTTATTCATGTAACCGCCACCACCTGTCCTCCCAAAACCTACTGAAATTAAAAATAAAAACAAAAACATGTGTCTAGGTAGCGTACATGGTAGGTGTACTCACCCTAAGTAAGTTAATGCGTTTTACTTGTGTCATTGCAAAAATGAAGCAAGGTAGAGCTATAAAGGCCGTCTGAACTTTTCTCAAGATCTGGTGGTGGGGTGAGGAGTCAGCTACAACTGGTTATTTTCTCTTTGCGGGGAATGTATATGTGGCCTGAATAGTTCAGCAGACAGACTTGGGCTCAGTGCTATTAAATATGTGTGATGCGTGTTAATATTCAGAACATATTTTTTCTGTTTGATTTCACTACTATACTTCAAATTTCATGCCTCCTAAAATCAAAGGCTTTTCACATTTCATATTTCCAAGTGTTGTCATAAGTCTGACTTTGGAATCATCATTTACACTATTCATAGTTCTTTTCATCTATCAAATATTATAACCTGTTGTTTCCTGGATTCTGTATGAAGCCAGAGCTCTTCTGCTTTTGTGTCCAAATATTCTCTCTGAATTTTCACCCGAGTCATTAAAAAAGAACCATTATCTGCCTCTTCCATGATTTGTCTCTGGATAGGAGGTCCCAAATTGCATTAGTTGTTTTTATTATCCTAATACCCTGAAATTCTGATTTTACTATAATTTGTTCTTCACTTTCATCCCAGCTCTAGGTCTCCTGATAATACTGCTTTCCAAATTGTGTCTATTAAATGTCTTATTTGATATTATTATTTCACAGATTCATATCATACATTTACCCAGGTTTCATTTCATTTCTTCTTTCTTCTTTGTAACCTCTTTAGATTCTTTTGTGCTAGTTATCTTTTTTCTGAGAATTGAAAGTAGTTCCCAAATTATAGCCAACTACAAATTTCCTTAGTGTTCTTTTGACCTCACTTTCCAATGGTCTCACTAAATAAGACAGACGTGATGCTTCTTACGTTGAGATTTTATTTTATTGTATTATCTATTCTAGTACGTCTCAAACTTAAACCTACATATCAGTCACCCGGGGATCTTTTTAAAATGCAGATTGTGATACCGTAGGTCTGGAGTTGGGCCTGAGACTGTGCATTTTCAGCAAGCTCTGGTGAAGCTGATGTTGCTGGTTTTGGTACCATGTTTTGAGTAGCATTGATCTAGATAATTCCAGTTGGTGCAAATAAATAACTTGATTGATTTCAAATAATGTTTTAAAGAAAATGTTTATATTTTTGGTCATGGAAATTTTTTAAATCAGTAGTTATTTGATATGAATAACTTTTTTTTGACCTTGGATTAGAGAATCTCACTTTTAATATTACCTAAGAAGGAGACAGGAACTTGGTTTTCCCTTCTTCAGGCTCCAGGGTTCTATTCTTAGGTAGAAAAATACAAACTGCATTCTTTTAAAACCGCTTCTTGGTAATAAGTTATATCTCCTAGTGTTTGCCCACATTCAAACACACATCACCTTTTCTGCCCACGCACACTGTTTTAGAGATCCCTTTTCAGTGTATTACCATCATCTTGCCTTTTTCTTATTGGGAAGACTTATCTACTTATGTGGGATTTTATTCCTCAAATAAGATGGGTTTTATTACTGACCCCTGAGGAACACAAATGCCCAGTTATCCCTATATGGAGTTTCCTATTATTAAGTCAGTTCTCTATCCAAGACAACAAAGTCTTTCTCATTTCCATGGTGACTGAATGGGGAAGCAATGATTATAAGGCATCAGCCAGAACATATGCGACAGGAAAAAGGAGGCTTGAAATTTCTCCAGACTCAGGAAATATGTATTCCATGGCACACAATAGAGTATTGCTTCTGAAATATTTCAATTTCTGTGAAATACAACTCTTGATGGATATATTTTCAAGTTGTACAGACATTCCCATACCTGTAATATGTGTATAAGCTCTCCTTTACTTTTGACACTTTTATTCACCCTTAATGGTACATGGAGCTAAAAGTGATCTATTTTCCAGACATGGCTTGATTTCAGGTGATATATATCTGCAACTAAAGAATAAGATTCTTTACAATGAGCAGTGCTGAATAGGTGCTTCTATAATAATCAGGCATCACGTATTTGGACTTGACTGCGCAGGGTAACCATATATATTCTTATTGAAGTACTGGGTGCTTAAAAATGTTTTACTTCATTCCTCAGTTAACAAAAATGACCCTGAAAAGTACACTGATAGCAAGTAGCATTGCACCAATTATACCCTTCACTGCATTTGATTGTAGGGTTTTCTCTTTATTAGCTTAAAAGTGAGCAATACCAAGTCCAATTCCCCAGGGCTTTTTGTGCTTCTACAAATCATGTCAAGTTGCTCACAACCAGTGAATTCATTACTCTGATTTAGCGATGGCAGTCCACAGGATGGGAATTTAAAAACAACAACAGCAAAAAACATTTAAGTCTTCAAATGTTACAAGTTTGCATTTTGAAAAAGTTTTATATCTAGGTGAATGTTCTTTCTATAAGGATTCTTCATATTTTTATTTATGATAGACGATTTTTGAAGATTTCAACTTCTGGTAATGACAGAATACCTCCTTTGGGCTTCTCCTGCAGATAAGTCACGACACACACACACGCGCGCGCGCGCACACACACACACAAACACACACACACGCGCGCATACACACACTCACGCTATCCAAATGCACTGAAGAATGTTCAAAAAAGGGCAAAAACTAAAGGGGAACTGGCACCTGGGAGAAGGGAGCGACACTACACTATCCTTTTTGCCTGAGAACAGGCTCAGGGGGTGGTACCAAGCAGGGAGGTTAAAATTCAGAGAGAAATTCGCCTTCTCACTGGCTGAGAAATCAGAGAGTTGGGGCCATCAAAACATCTAGAAACTGGGGAGATATCCAAGAAAGAAAGATACAGAGAGGGAGCACCAGATTCTGCATATGTGTTCTACCGAAATCACTGGCTGACATCTGAGCTATGCCTGTGCTTGGCAGGTGCCAAGCAGCCCAGCTAAGATTGAAGTGACTGTACAGATATTTCAGTCAGTTGCTAACTGCAGAAGGGGCAGAGTTTTGGGGTTTGCATTAAGGTAAGTTAATTGTCTGCTAAAACAAACAAAAATCAGGACTCTTAGGTGTGGAGAGTCCAGAGTCTCTCTATAATGTATCATTTACACAGTCCGGTTACAATTCAAAATTGTCAGCCATAGGAAAGAGCATTTTGACTGCTCTCAAAATAAAGGGCAATCAACAGGGATCAGTCCTGAGATGATCCCGATATTAGAATTAGAGGTCAAGGATTTTAAGTTAGCTATTATAACTATGCTCAGGATATAAAGAAAAATACACTGATAATGAATGATGAGATAATGAATATGGCAAAGAAATAAATGAGAAAAACGAAGCAAAAAGAAAATCTAGATTTAAAAGATGTGATACTAAAATAAAAAGTTCACTAGGTGGGCTTGACAGCATAATGGAGATGGCATGAGAGGAAAGACTCAGTGAACTTGAAGATGGATCAATAGAAATTGTCCAATCTGAAAAACAGAGAAACCATTAAAAAATATTAAAAGAACATCTGGGACTTGTGGAACAATCTTTGAAGTTCTAATATATATTCACTTGGAGACTCAGAAAAGAGGAAGCAATAATGAAACAGAAAAACTATTTAGAGAAATAGTGACTAAATGTTTCCTAAATTTGTTAAAAAATAAACTCACAAACCATACATTTACTAGTTTGAGAAGCCCACAGAAACTTAAGGTAGATAAATAAAGGGTTCTAACATTTTGATAATATGTAGGAAGTAAGTTGCAGAAACTACTCAGGAGGCAATTTTGAGACTGAATTTGTGGTATGTTTGTAGAAAACTGTAGCTAAGGAAATATGAAAAAATGGGAAAATAAAAATTAATTAGAAATATATTCTGTTCCTTTTAATCTTATTAGAATGTTAAATAGCAATATTAAAGGAATAAATTTATCCATTAGATAACTAAAGAGACATATTATTCAGTGACTATGCCAATAAATAAATCCTATGATTTCATCTTCCTCCCTTCTCTCCCTCCTTCCCTCTCTCCTGCCCTTCTTTTCTTTTCTCCTAGAGAAAGACGAAGGAATCTTCTTAGTCTTTCTTCCTGATACTATTATTATTAGGATACTATTATCATTAGGAAGACATGCTGTTTTACTGTTTGGGTCAAGAGTCATTGTAACAACCAATAGTTTTATATTTACAGTGTTATATATTCAACTAATTTACCGACGATTTCCGTATAGTGTGGTGCTAGGCTTTCCAAGATAATTTTAGAACAATTCCTATTTAAAGGGCATGGAATTAAAGCAGAAAATTATTTTACAAAAATAAGTGAAAAAGAAAAATAACAACAAAGACAACTTTTCTTTCTTATCCTTTCAGAATATTTCAGTAGAATGGTAAGCCACACTTGAAATGCAAGATGGAATATTTTCCCTAAGCTCCTCACAATAAAATGTTGATTATATATCCTTAACTAAACTAACACTGTATCTTTTCTGAGTACTGATAAGAAAATTGAAAATGAACAACTCTTTAATATGCTACCCGATAAATGTGAGATTAGAGTCCAGCAGAATTTTGAAGGCCAAGTAAGGGGTTGTTTGATGCTGAGAGATAAGCTAACTCTTTGAATAGAAGGATTGTAAGAGATTTACCCTCTGCTATTAGCTCCCCTCTAGTTCCCAGGGTTTAAAATAAATTGCAATTTCATTGGTAGTTAAAATTTCTCTTATTGTCACATAGATTGAATATCTGAATTTCAAAGAGAACAGGACAGACTTACGCATAGAACCAGTCAGTGGGGAGCAGAAAGTGTACAACCTAAATTGTTTACTTCATCCACAGGAGACTGCACTATGACTGGGATTCCACAATGTGATATCTGAATAAAGTCCTTACTTTACTTACTGACTTATTTTTCAAAGTTCAATTCTTAACAAATTTTGAAAACAGAAATTCAGGCCTGGTCACTATTTATTCTTGAGTTAATTTTCAAATAGGTTCAGGATAGCCTTAGTTAACTTGGCAAAATGCCCTGAAAAGTGAATTAGCATGTTTAAAACTTGGCTAATCACTCCCTCATTCCCATCCGTAGCAAAGCCTGCTTAATTTTGAGCCGGCATTTTAGCATACAGTGGTCTGACTCCATCCCGCGCACATATCTTGAACTGGCTGATTTGGAAGCAGGCAGACTTCCTTCTGGATCTCATTCAATTTAGAAACAACAGCAGATTAGTGATTAAATCAGCTGAACAACTTCTGGCTCATATCAATTAATTTCTTCAAGGATTTTCCCTTAAATAAAGCATCTTACACAGCTACAGGGAATGTCTCAAACAGCCTGACTATATACACTACCACTGTTGAACGTTTTCATTTTTAATGTTAAAAGCTCTGTCACAGAAAACAGCCTGGAAACTCTGTGGGGCAATGTAACCCATCATTCTATCATATTGATACAAGTAAAACAACAATATCGATGTTCTAATACATTAGGACCCTTTATAAAGAGTTCTCACCTTCTAAAAGCATCAGCAATCATAACGGAGCTGTGGGTATTTCTAAGCCAATCAGCAAACAGCCATAAATATACTTGGAATATACAGAAGCATTCTCCTACTTCACTTTTAATTCAACATGAAGTTTAAACCATGTGTAGTTACAGTGCTTTTCCAAATGGAAAGAAAACAATCTACTACCCAAATCAACACATAGTTTTCTATGAACCATATCAGAAACTAATAGGATGATCCTCTGTCTTAGTCCATTTGTGCTGCTATAAAAAATGCCACAGACTGGGTAATTTCTAAACAACTGAATGTTTTTGTCTCAGTTCTGGAGGCTGTGAAGTCCAAGATAAAGGTACTGGCAGGTTTGGTGTCTGGAGTTTGGCTTCTGCTTCCCAGATAGCACCTTGTTGCTGCATCCTCCAGAGAAATGAATGCTCTGTCCTCGCTTTGTGGAAGGGTTAGAAGGGCAAGAAAGCATTCCCTTTATCTTCAAGCCCTTTCATAAGGGTGCTAATCTCATTCATGAGGTTGGAGACCTCATGACTTAACCACCTTCCAAAGACCACACCTCTTACTACTGATGCACTGGGGATTAAGTTTTGACATCAATTTTACAGGGGATGTCATCATTCAAACCACAGCACCCTCTTTTAGAAACAAGATTGAGAGACAACTTTCTGGTATTCACTTATTTTTGATTCATAGAGTTCATTGAGAAAAAATAACAAGTTGAAAAGTTGTGTGGTAACAAATAAAATATCTTCAGGCCAATATCCTTGATTAACACTAATTCTAAATTCTTCAACAAAATACTGGCAAACCAAATTCAGAAGCACATCAATAAATTAATCCACCATGACCAAGTAGGCTTTATCCCTGGGGTGCAAGGTTGGTTCAACACATGTAAATCAATAAATGTGATTAATCACATAAACAGAACTAAAGACAAAAACCACATGATTATCTCAATAGATGTAACAAAGGTCTTTGATAAAATTCTTGTTTTCTTATTTATTTATTTATTTTTTATTATACTTTAAGTTGTAGGGTACATGTGCACAACATGCAGGTTTGTTACATATGCATACACGGTTTCTACATCCGTTTATGCTTAAAACTCTCAGTAAACTAGGTATTGAAGGAACACAGTTCAAAATAATAAGAGCCATATATGACAAACCCACAGCCAATATCATACTGAAAGGGCAAATGCTGACAGCATTCCCCTTGAAAACCAGCAAAAATCAAGGATGCCCTCTCTCACCACTCCTATTCAACATGGTATTGGAAGACCTGGCCAAAGCAATCAGGCAAGAGAAAGAAATAAAGGGCATCCAGATAGGAAGAGAGGAAGTGAAACTATCACTGTTTGCAGATGACATGATTCTATATCTAGAAAAGCCCATAGTCTTGCCCCAAAAGTTCCTTCAGCTGATAAACATCTTCTGCAAAGTTTCGGGATACAAAATTAATGCACAAAAATCACGAGCATTCCTACACACCAACAATAGTCAAGCGGAAAGCCATATCAGGAAGGCAATCCCATTCACAATAGTAACAAAAAGAATAAAATACCTAGGAATAGCTAACTAGGCAGGTGAAGTATCTCTACAATGAGGATTATAAAATACTGCTCAAATAAATCAGAGATGACACAAACAAATGGGAAAACATTCCATGCTTATGGATAGGAGGAATCAATATCATTAAAATGACCACAGTGCCCAAAACAATGTACAGATTCATGCTATTCCTATTAAATTACCAATGATATTCTTCACAATACTACAGAAAACTATTCTAAAGTTCATATGGTACTGAAAAAGAGTCCAATTAGCTAAGGCAATCCTAAGCAAAAAGAACAAAGCCGGAAGCATCATATTACCTGACTCTCAACTATACTACAGGGGCTACCGTAACCAAAACAGCATGGTACTGGCACAAAAACAGACACACAGACCAATAAAATGGAATATAAACCCAGAAATAAGGCTGCACACCTACAACCATCTAATCTTCAACAAAGCTGACAAAAACAAGCAATGGGGAAAAGGCTCCCGGTTTGATAAATGATGCTGAGATAAATGGCTAGCCATATGCAGAAGATTAAAATTGGCCCCTTCCTTACCATATATAAAAATCAACATAAGATGAATTAAAAACTTAAATATAAAACTCTAAACTATAAAAACACTGGAAGACAACCTAGGCAACACCATTCTAGACACAGGAATGGGCAAAGATTTCATGACGAAGGTTCCAAAAGCAGTTGCAACAAAAGCAAGAATTGACAAATGGGAACTAAATAAACTTAAGAGCTTCTGCACAGCAAAAGAGACTGTCAACAGAGTAAACAAAAAACCTATAGAATGGGAGAAAATATTTGCAAACTATGTATCGAACAAAGGTCTAATATCCAGAATCTATAAGGAACTTAAACAAATTACAAGAAAGAAATGACAACCCCTTAATAAGTGGGCAAAAGACATGAACAAATGCTTTACAAAAGACATACATGTGGCCAACAAGTATACAAAAACAAAGTTCAATATTTGTGATCATTAGAGAAATGCAAATCAAAACCACATTGAGATACCATCTCACACCAGTCAAAATGGCTACTATTAAGAAGTTAAAAAAAAAAATAACAGACACTGGCAAAGTTGCAGAGAAAAGAGAACACTTACACACTGTTGGTGGGAGTGTCAATTAGTTCAACTATTGTAGAACGCAGTGTGGAAATTCTTCAAAGAGCTTAAAAAAGAACTACCATTCAACCTGGCAATCCCATTACTGGGTTTATACCCAAAAGAATATAAATTATTCTACCTACCATAAAGATACGTGTACACATAATGTATGTTCATTGCAGCACTATTTACAATAGCAAAGTCATGATATCAACCCAAATGCCCATCAATGGCAGATTAGATAAAGAAAATACGGTACATACACACCATGGAATACCATGCAGCCACAAGAAAGAATGAGATCATGTCCTGTGCAGGAACATGGATGGAGCTGGAGGCCATTATCCTTAGCAAACTAATGCATGAACAGAAAACTAAACACTACATGTTCTCACTCATAAGTGGGAGCTAAAGGATGAGAACACATGAACACAAAGAAGGGAACAGATACCCTGGGGCCTACTTGAGAGTGGAGGGTGGGAGAAAACAGATAATCAGAAAAAATAAGTATTGGGTACTAGGACTAGTACCTGGGTGACAAAATAATCTGTAAAAGGAACCTCCATGACATGAGTTTACCTATATGACAAACCTGCACATGTACTAAAATAAAAGTTTTAAAAACATTAAGATGAAGAAAAGTAACATTGTATAGTAAAACTTAGGTGTCATACAAATGGGAAAAATTCACTTTCCTTTTAGGATTTCCTTAAGACAATTAATGGTTTATCTTTACCTTCCCTTCAGCCCTTGGCAGCTGCTCAACACAGTTACCTATTCCTTCCAAACTTCCCCTCCTCTTAATTCAGAGTTATAAATGCTCTTATGTGCCAGAAATTATATTTTATGTCATGAATTCTCCAGACATAAGCAAGAATTGCCAAACTTGCCAGATGGCCCAATACTTGTATTTCAAAGTTTAAAAAAGCAGAATTTAATGCAGACACAGGAATATTATCAAAGTACCATATTATTTGAGCATTTTGGAAAATATTTTTATTTTATTTTCAATAGTTTGTATTACCACTAATGTTGTTAATCACTTCAGACAGTATATTAATGCTAAATTCAGAAAAAGAATTTTTTTTATAGCCAAAGTTTAGATTTATAAAAAATATGAGATTCTGCTTTAGATGAGATTCTTCATGAATAGATTTATATTTCAGTTTTCCTGGTGGGAAATCTCGTTCTTTCCCTTTCAGAAGATATCCCATAAAAAGTGTACATTTTTCAAAAGTTTTAGTGTAGTTTAAAATCATGTTGGACATAGGAAGAGCACAATATATACTTCTATGGAATATCTACCTCATATTCATATACTCTCTTGATTTTATTTAGTGTGCTAGCATAAGATTTAAAAATTAAAGCACATATCACTCCATTTCCTGAAAGTTACCACTTCTTGACACTGTACAATTCTTGGACATAATTACTTTGAGTCTCTAGAGTAAGATCAGTAAGCAACTAATGAAAAATTCCTGGTAGAGGTAGATAGAATGAGACAATGACTATATAACTGAGATCAAATTATATCCACAGGGAGTAGGATGCTTTCTATATTCTACAAAAGTCTACAGTAAAAATACACTAATTTGGATGAACTGTGTGAAGAGTCCTTTTGAATTGGTGAAAAGACTGATTTACAGATTATTGGGAAAGAAATGCATTTTTTCAGGTACATCCGATGGGAAGAATTGCTAACAAACATTCATTTAAAACAGCACATTCATTGTTGATTTTCATATGAATTTTGATAGCGTACTTGAAAGCTGTTAATTATCTTAAGTAGGTTAAACAATTTCTTGAAATGTGTTTATATTAATAATTCACTTAGTAAAGTAGAGCTTTTTATCTGATAGCCTAAAGGTATATTATAGCCTAGAAAGAGTAAACAGCCTGCATTTTTAAGTAATTATTTTTAAAATTCACAAGTTTGTAGTTTTTTATTACCAATCTTGGGAAAACTTTTAGACCTTTCATTCAGAGGTCGACTGCTCTCATATAATAATCATAAGAATATTATTTTTAATAAAATAACATATCCTGATGGAGTAATGTTTTCTAGTTTGGATGACGGATTTCTATAGTGGATGATAAACCTGAAGTTTTTATTCCAGTCATATATTCACAGATTCTAATTATAAATCTGAGGAACTCTAAGAACATAAAATCTTTTTTTAAGCGTGATATTCTCCAAACAAGTTAAGCTTTTCATAGGGAAATCAGAATATTATGAGGCTTTCTAGCTCTGTGATCCAACTAACAATCTTCTTCACAGTGTGTAACAGGCTATCAGAGTCAGCTGTCAAACGCCTTCCAGAAAGCAAGATACGCCTTGCTGGCAGCAGCTCTTCACTCTATTGAGGGGATGTAGAACGGTTTGGAATTTGGGCTTTCATTTCCTGTTGTCTGGGTTCAAATCTCAGCTGAACCACTTGTTTTATCATCAGCTAAAGCACAGGTATCAGGAAGACCTACTTCACAGGTTACTCTGAGGGTTAAATGAGGTAACTAAACTAAAGCCCACTGCAAGGTATTAATATTTAGTAAGAGTTGGGTGAAAATTGTTATCTATTCCCTAGAAACATATTAAAAGAAGACAGTATGTTCATCTGGTATGAGTTATTCTCATTGAATTTTCATTCTCCCTATCCGTATTCATATACATTGCTTTAGACAAATCCTGCTTCCAAAGGTACATTGCTTACTTTTCCTTATTTGGATTTTTTTTTAACCAATGAGTTTAGATATACTCTAGATGACCAAATTGAACTTTAATATTCATAAATTTTCAGAATTCACATTTTCCCTTTGATAAAAATGCATTTAACATGATTAGGCACTATACCTGACTACGCTTGCTCATATAGATATAGGGCTTCAATTTCCACTTGGTAATTTTTTTTTTTTTTTTTTTTTTTTTGAGACAGACTCTCACTCTGTCACCCAGGCTGCAGTGCACTGGCGTGATCTCAGTTCACTGCAATCTCCGGCTCACAGGTTCAAGCAATTCTCCTGCCTCAGCCTCCTGAGTAGCTGGGATTACAGGCACCCACCACCATACCTGGCTAATTTTTGTATTTTTTATAGAGATGGGGTTTCACCATGCTGGCCAGGCTAGTCTCGAACTCCTGACTTCAAGTGATCCACCCACCTCAGCCTCTCAAAGTGTTGGGATTACAGGCGTGAGCCACTATACCTAGCAGTGATTTTGTTTTGCTCAAGGAGAATCATCATCAAACTGATGATTCTTCTTGGTGAAATATTAATAGTTCTACTTACTTTGTGTTACCTATAAACATTTTACAGTTTTACATTTACTTCTCTATGGAATGGTCTAATCATTACCATTTTCATCAGGGTGTTCTAAAATGTCAATATTTACCGAAGATATCAGTCATCCATAATGTATTCTTTTCTTTCCAACTCCAAATGTTTACACATTGGCATTCTCTTTACATTTTGTCTTAGAAGGAGCATTTGTTTCTTTCCAAGGCAAATACTTGAGAGAAAATGCCCTTAGTATGAAGATGTGCTTACGGATGCCTATGATAATTCATTAGATTTTTTTTGATGTATTGGGCTAATTTTTATTTTATTTTATTTTTTTTTGGAATAGAGTTTTGCTCTTGTTGCCCCAGCTGGGGTGCAATGGTGCGATCTCGGCTCACCAGTCACTTTCCTCTTTTAATAAACTTTACTAGCAACTTGTCACATTTGATCACTACCGAACTAGCCATGTTGTTTTAATCTGCATGCTATACATATTTAGCATAATAAATGAAACCTTCAAAAATCCTCTGGTAACTCTTGCTGTATGCTCACTTATGCTCTGCCTTGGATTGCTGACATTCTATGCTCATGACACTGGAATCACTCAGAAACATCCGTGGAGCTCTCCATCTCCACCTGCATCCCTTCTACTGCCTCATCTCACTTCACCCCAACCCAGGTATTTATACCTTGTGACAATCAATAAATAACTAAGGAGTAGATAAATATTTAGATCATTATTCTGGGAATTCTTCTTTGGTGCAAGAGTATGAGGCCAGGTATCCTCTAGGGAACTTCCAGAGAGAAATATGCAGGCATACATACAGAAAATATATTAGTATCACAAAGGCAGGGGAAAGAATCCACACACAGATCTAGAATACTTTCAGATGCCCCTCATAAGTTTTCTCTTGGTCCTTTGCAGAACTGCATACATTATAATGCTTGAGTAAGGACTGTGTGAATGGAAACTTCACCTGCAGTTGTGATGAAGACACTCTAAGGTCCCTGGCAGGTATATCTAGGGTTTTCCTTGCTATTAAGTGTAAATCAGTCATCGCTTGGTACCCTGGACAGTAATAAGAATTATAAGCCAATTGAAGGTTGCTTACTATAGTAGAATCTGAAGCCCATTCCAGTACTCAGTTACTGCCTAGATAGCTGATTTTATATGAAATTGAGATGACTGAAGAGAGACAGAAGGCAATGTTCACATCAACAGTTTGCTGGGCATGCAGCCAGGCAACCATACACATCTACATAGGCAATGCAGCTGATGAAGGGAAGGCCCAAAGCTGGAGAGAACAAGGCAGTTCGCGGGGATCTAGGAAGACCTCAGGATCAGGTTTCTCCCCATTGCCTGAAGGTCTTCTCTTCTTCGTTAGTCTCTGGCTCTCTTTGTCTTAAACACTTTCTTCTTCTTCTTCTTCTTCTTTTTATTTTTTATTTTGAGTCAGAGTCTCGCTCTGTGGCCCAGGCTGGAGTCAGTGGCATGATCCTGGCTCACGGCAACCTCCACCTCCCGGGTTCAAGCTATTCTCCTGCCTCAGCCTCCTGAGTAGCTGGGATTACAAGTTCGCGCCACCACACCCAGTTAATTTTTGTATTTTTAGTAGAGACAGGGTTTCACCATGTTGGTCAGGCTGGTCTGAACTCCTGACCTCATGATCCACCCATCTCGGCCTCCCAAAGTGCTGAGATTACAGGCATGAGCCACTGTGCCTGGACTATCTTAAATACTTTCAAAGACGTAATCAACAGACCAGAAAAACTAGATTAATTGAAGCATTGGTAGGGAAAATATATGCATATAAATAAATACATGAAGTCATAACCCAAATTGGATTTGTTGTAGAAGAGCTAAAAGTCAAGTAATATAACATGCACAGGCAGAATAGAAGGAGGAAGACAGAGTTAGACCTGTGATCTCTGCCAGTAAACAGAAGGTCCACAGTAACGATCAGCCCAGGATGGCAATGTGACTTGATGCCAATAATGAAAGGTTGAGGAAAGAAGGTGGCATGCCTGCAAAAGCAGTAATTTATCCTAAGTTCACTGAATACAGGTGAGTGAGCGTTGTATTATTTCTACTACAACTGACTGCCATAGGTCACTGGGAAAGATGTAAAATGTTCAACAATCTTGCCCACAGATTAGTAAAATCTTAATCTGCTCTCTGCCAACTCAGAATCAAATCCCAAGCATTAAAAACAATGATTCTCTCTGGACAGAATAACAAGTAGAGGTGGTAGAATGTAGTAGTCAAGTGTGGAGGTTTTGTGAGCACACAGACCAGGACCACAATGCTACCTCTGCTCTTTCTAGCATGGGACCAGGGACAACTTCCTAATCCCTCCAAGCCTTCCTTTTCTCAACAGCATAGAGAATAATAATTCATACCTTACATAAATCATTGTAAGATTAAAGTAGATCACATAAAAAGCCCTCAAAATGTTAAATAACAACCATTGAAGGTTTTTAATTTGTATTATCATTATCATGATTATCAATTCTACTTTTCCTTGGGCAAATAACCTTATACTCATAAACTGATTCTAACAGTTTTGTCTGTTTTATAGGATGAACACATACATCATTGCATGGAAAAAGCAGAACTTAACCTGGCTGTGCATTCTGTGGGTGCAGTTTACAGGCATCATCTGTCTAATAATATTACTAGAATAGTAATATTAATTGTAATGCTAAGATATGGAAAGACAAAGATAAAGGTGTAAGATAAAGCTCACTAAAACAAAGGGATCTTGATGTGGAAATGTTAGTATTTAGACAAAGCATAAGGATGCAAATAAGCAAAAAGAATTTTTGTGTTTATGACCATGATACGAAGAGTTAAGAAATCCAGGTGAAAGTGGATTTTCCCTCCCACAGAATTTGAACCGCCCTCATTGTCACAAGTGTAGGCATCGCTGAAGGTGTTATCTTTCTTCATAGGCTTTCTGGTCTCTAGCCAGTGGGAAGAAGGCGATTTCGATTTTATAAACTCCAGAACGCATATATTAATGAGTAAAAAATGCTTCATAAGCTGGTCAACAGTATTTTTTGTCATCCTTCAAGTAATAAAATACTTAAAACTCCTAGGTTCTGACGAGTCCAAAAATGCCAAGAGGAGGGAAAGACATGATTTGATACAAAGTATAGATCTGATTTCTGTGTATGGGAATTCATATGAATTTGTTTTTATTGCACTGATTTTGATAACCTGCCATAAAACTTTTGTTAATGCTAAGAGGAAAGACATAGCTAACGCTATAAATTCACTTAGATATCTCTGCCTTACATATTTTGGTATCAAATTAAATGTATCACTTCATTATCCCTTCCTGGCAGTTGGAAGTTGTAGACTTTAATGGAAGGTGCCAGGGTTGCTAATAGAATCTTCTCGTCACAGATGAAGGAAATGTAAAAGCAAAACTCACAAAGATTTGATAGGATTTATGCTAAAAGACAACGACACCCAAAAGCACAAACTAAGAATGAAGCCTGTGCCCTATCGGGAGAAGGAATTAATTATCTAACAGATTTGTAACTCTTTCTCTACTATAAATAAAAATGTAGCAATTTTCACAAATGATCATTTAGCCAGAGCCAGCCATTGCCTATAGAATGGAATTAATGAGGACATTTACATAAACCTTATAGTGTTTTCATCCCTCAAGACTCAGTTCATCTGTTGCCTCCCAAATGCTCCTGATGCCCCAGGTTGAGATGGACACTTGTTTCCTTCTAATTCCATAACTCTGATAGCATAATAGCAGTTATGTTGAGGAGCGGTAATTGAATGGTTACAGGCACAGTGTTTGCAATAAACAGAATCGGGTTTGCATCCGGCTTCCACTAATAAATAGCTAAACCTCTTTAGCCTCAGTTTTTACCTTTGTAAAATTAGTATATATATAATATATATATACACACACACACACACACATATACAAAAGATATATACAATTATGTAAAGTATTTTGAGTTTATTACTATATATATTTTTTTACCATTGATCGTCAATGATAAAGAGTTTATCTTATTCATCACTCAATCTCAGTTATCTACTGCAGGGCCTGGCATGGAATACTCAATATTTGTTGAATGCACAGATGTTTATTTAAATGATTAAAATCCAAACACTAAAGTTTCTGAGGCAGGGATATGTAAAATAAATTCTAATTAGTACCAAAAATCAAAATCTGTCCAGAATTATGTGAGTTCAGAAAAGATGTGCGATACTTGTTTCCAGTTACAATTTTTTAGGAGTGGCATCCTAGATAACAGGAAGTACAAAGGCAGAAACCTGAACACAAAAATAGAATGAAAATATAGTTTTTGACTCTTTACCAATTTGCAATACTAATGCCCTACAAAATGCACAAAGTGTACCCAGAGTGAATGGGAATTCAACCTCAAGTGTTTTGTCTTCAGTTCTATAAATGTTATAATTTTATTATCCATTAATAATAATGCTATTACAAGACAAAATGTCAATGCATATATTAAAGCATTAGAAATGTATTTGATTTAAAGTTTCCAGACAAATTTCCCACTGGGTTTGTTTGTATAAGGGTAGGTAGGACGTTAGGGCAAAAGAGTCCAGCTCTGCATGTAATATCCTATCAGCAATCAATTTAAGGTTCTGTTCTGGAAGCTTTGGCCTCAGGCAAGGCCAGCTTTTGTTAACGGAGGCTGCAGGCACTGGCTGATCCTACAAAGCAAAGCAAATGGAAGGCCTACCAAAAGACCTAATCAAATTTTCCATCTTTAAGAAGCAGCTTCTCCTTTGAGTTGTGACACCACATCCACTACCTACTCCGCTCCTCAAGGAGCAGATGTGCCCCTTCTCCGTTTCTAAGTCCTAGCCAGCCTCCCTGATGTGAAAGGCCGAAAGTCTTCCAACTCCACACCCAGCTGCTGGCAAGTTGGGAGAGTGAAATGCATTTGTTTATGCCCCTAGCCATTCATTTTCTTTAAGCTGGTTTCCAGCCAAGATTTTTATCTAGGTACCAGCTATTCTTTTCCAGTGGTTAACTTCATAAGGTTTTTAGTTCCCAAAGACTACCTGATTAAAAGTAATTTGGGCATAAAAAATGTCTTTAGTATTTCTTATATGATATGTCTTATTTTGTCCCTAGAAATATTACCAAATGCTTATCTTGTAGTTTCTTTCAGAGTGAGTTTGCATTTCTTGAAAAAATTAACAATGTATTTATAATATGTAGGATTTATAATATGTATTTATAATATGCAGTATTTATAATATGCACACATTTTAAGTATACAGCTACATTTTAGACAAATACACACATTCACAAAACTACCACCCCAGTTGAGATACAGGATAAAAATATTACTGGAGAAAACTACTGTCTTGATTTCAAATAATGTAGACTTGTTACTCCCATTTTAAACTCCACATAAATGAAATTATTTGGTAACTGCTCTTTTGTTTCTGGTTTCTTTCCCTCACATGTTTGTGAGATTCAATTACCTCAAAGCCTTATGGATATGTGCTTTTATTTTTCTTGGAAAGATACCTAGGAGTAGAATTGTTGGGTCTTATAAGAAATTGCTGGAGAGTTCCAAAGTAGTTGTACCATTTTATATACTCATTAGCAATGTATGGATTTTCAAGCTGCTCAATATCTTTGCCAACATTTGATGTTTTCAGTATCTTGAACATTAGCTATTCCAGTGGGTGTGAAGTAATATCTCATTGTAGTGTTCTACCGTACTTTCTAATCTCACCTAAGCATTTTTCTCTCTTTTACCTAGGTTGTCCGTTCTTGTTCAGTGCTTTTCTTCATGTAAGAGAATACTATTCCCAATCAAAGGATAGACTACCAAAATTATGATGTGCAAGGTCACGTGTGTGAATGAAATATAAGCTGATTATGTCAACAGATGCATCTACCAAAACATTTCCTTGATCTCCTCCTGTAAACATCCTTTGGGTTTCTCAGAAGGGGCAGAATGAACCACTATCAATGTAGTAGCACAGACAGCCTTATTAGAATCTTGGTGAATTCATTCAACAGAAGTCTTCTCCATTTTGGTGCCAAAGCGACAAAGGAAGAATAAAGGCAAGGGAGTGGTCTAGAGGATTTCTGCTTCTCAATTATACTTTATTTCCCTTATTCAACTGCCACCTTCTTCTGTAAGCCTTAGCTTCTACCTAAACCAACTAATCCGTACCTCTTAGCCCAAAAAATCATCCTTGAAGCTCATTAGAATCAAGTGCATCTCTTATTAATTGATTCAAAAGTGGGAAAAACCATTTCATATAATTTAGGCTACATAAAATGTTTAAATACAGTGCAAATCAATTGAACTGTCCTTTCGTGTTGCATCTTTCAACAGCTGAATATTCTATATGGCATTTCATAGAAATATGATTTGATTTGAGAACATCTGCAGCAGTCTGGAACACATTTTCCCCTGTACTTGACTTTTAGCTCATTATAGCTCTCAGATGTTCTCTCGGCAATCCTGTGACATATTGGAGTGTTACTGAACAAACATCAGTGAAGCCTATGTCTTGAGTAGTGTCAATCTCAGTTGAAAATATTTCAGCTTTCTTAGCATCAACACTAGAAGAATTTAATTAACCCACTGAAACTTTCAAAATGATAGTTAATGCATGGAAGAAATGAGAAATCAGAAAAGTGGGGCGAGAGTGGATAAGCGCTTAACCTCCCACAAGCTGATGCCTACCACTGTCAGCCTCTGCTTAGGCAGGCCATGAGATGCCTTGCTGCTCTGTGTAGCCTCCCACATTCTGCCATGAAACCTCTGGATTGCTCTATTGCCCCTGTGGAGATGGAGAAGGTGGAGGTGGCAACTACTGCTGTCATGCTCCCCTGGTCCCCACACAAGGTCAGCTTCCAGGCTCTCATCAGCTCTCATCCAGATGCTCTCATGTTTTTAGTAGGTGGGGCTGGGAGACCAAGGTCAGAAAAGAGCTGTCGGCAGTGACACGGTTTTTTGCCCACTGCTGCTATTACATTAAGGAAGCAGCTGGTGAGATAATGTATGCCAAAGTGCTTTGTAAATTATAAAGTGCTTATATAATTGTCAGGGATAATCACTACTGTTGTTTTATTCTGAGGTTGCAGAAAGAGCACTGAACTGGGATGTTGGGTATCAAAGTCCATCAGAAAGCTGAATATAGGAATGTGTAGGGTCCACAGGGAGGTCTTTGGTGAGAGTACAGATTTGGAAGATAACAATAAAGAGAGTCAAATTGGCTTCAGGGGTCAAGTGAGCATACAGTAATATGAGAGCCACAGATGGAACAAGGAAATACCAGTATTTAAGAGACAAAAATGTGTGTGTGTGTTTGTGTATGTGTGGGGGGGTGTCCTAAAAGATTAACTCCAAGAAGTTTCTCTTCACACACAGAAATATTGTTTATCTCCAGGCCTTTGCCATGCTTTATGCCTTATCCTAGAGTATTTTTCCCACTCCCACTAGACTTCGTTTCAGGTTATCCTGGAGAACATTCTCAAGCTCTTCCCCTGCTGTCTGTGTGTATCTCTATAATTGCAATTATCACACTATATTATAAATAACTATTTAAGTGTTCAATTTCCACACAGTCTGTGATCCTTTTAAGCGCACAATTAATTATATTATTATTAATGTTTGCATCTATAATGACCAGCATATACTAGGTACTAACGATTGTTTCCTTGAAAAAAGTAATAGAGACATAGGAGAAAAGTGTGTTTAAAAGTCAAAGAGGACATTTCATGCATGAAGGAGTAGTCAGTTGTTGAATGTAACACAGATTTTGCAGAATAAAGACTGGGAAGTATCTACTGGATTGGGTGATCAGTAGTAAACAACTCAACTTTAGCAGAACCACGTTTACTGATTTTGGGGGTTGCCAGTGGGTAGAAATCTAACCTTGATTAGCTGAAGACAGAAAAGCAAGTAAGAAATGAAGGACAGTGAGTAGAGATGACATTTTCTAGAACCTGAACTGTGAGGGGAAAAAGAAATTTGGACTATTATTTCTTTTTTTTTTTTTTTTTGACATTTCTATGAGATATATTTGGATCAGGAAATAGGGGCTAAGAGAAAGTATGTATATTGTCCAAGGCTTACTGCTTACAAGACAGAAACCATGAGTAAGGTGCACACTCTTCTTGGTTTCACAGTTGGATGAGGCCAATTGCTGGATATCCTCCTAACTGATTTAAAGTCAGGCTGTCTTACTCTGTTCAGGCTGCTACAATAAAATACCATAAACTTGGTGGCTTATAAACAACAAACATTTATTTCTCACCATTCTGGAGGCTGGAAAGTTCAAGATTGAGACCCTGGGAGACTTGGTATCTGGGAATGGCCTGCTTCCATACAGATGGCACCTTCTCACTGTATCTTCACATGGTGGAAGGGGCAAGGGATCTCTCTGGGGTCACTTTTATAAGGACATTAATTTTAAGACCTTCCAAAGGTCCCACCTCCTAATAGCATCACCTTGGTAGTTAAGATTTTAACAAATGAATTTTGGGGGGACGCAAACATTCAGACCATAGCATAGGCACAATGGGGGAATAAACATCTTAGCTATATGTTATGGAAAGAAAGGCTATGTGGTAGCCTGGAGCACTCTGACAGGTGAGAACACACTCACCATCACAAGAACAGCATGGAGGAAACTACCCCCATGATCCAATCACCTCTCACCAGGTCCCACCCTTGACACATGGGGATTGTGGGGGTTACAATTCAAGATGAGATTTGGGTGGAGACACAAAATCTAACCATATAAATGAACTTTCACCAGGTTCCACCCTTGACACATGAGGATTATGGGGGTTACAATTCAAGATGAGATTTGGGTGGGGGCACAAAATCTAACTACACAAATGAACTTTTCCATTTCATAATTTTTCACAGGGCTAAATAGCCAGCTACCCCACTGGAAACAGTTACAATTTATCTGGAATTCTATATTAATCCTCATAGGCTGGTTGTACTGTGGTAATAACAGACCCTTAAACCTTAGTGGCTTAACAAAATAAAAGTTCCTTTCTTACTCAAAAAAAGTCTGCTGTGTCTCTAGCTGCGCTAATACATGGATGGTATCTGACCATCTAGGCCATCCATTTTATGTTGCCACCATCTCAGCATGAGACTTCAGTGTTCATCGTGGCAGAGGAACGGAGTAGGGGGAACTGAGTGCTAGTGCTTAAATGCTTCCAGCCAAAAGAGTCATACACTACACTTTGCTCACATTTCATTGACTAAAGTAAGTCACTTACTTATATGGAACACCAAGGGGCAGGGAGGTTTGCCTCTCTTATAAAACCAGAGGGGACAAAGAATAGAAAATATTAGCGAGCCCTAGCAAAATCTACCACAAATGCCAAAAGCATGCAGAGTTAGATGGCCTTCCAGCCTTACTCTATATCTCAGTGAAGATTATATACATTAGCACTGGAATAATTTTATATTCCTAGGAGGACTGGATTACCACAAATGTCATGTGTTTGCCTTTGTTTCTTTCACTTGGGACTTACATTAAGTGGAAAGTAAGACTTGGTAACATTTAGGGTTTGAAAGACGCCCAGATCGATAGCCTGATCACGGGTGGGTGACATTCTTCAGCTCAGCTGGGCTGGGCTGAGCAAATGAAGAGACTAACGGCCAGCACAAGACCTAGAAAAGGCTCTATAGTTTGAGATGAAATGGGATAAAATTGATAAGTAGGGAAGACAAGCGGAATGCTTTAAAGATGTATTGCAACAAATCTTCAAAAGGCACAGTCTTGACAGTGAAACAATCCACAGCAGACTGGCCAGCATGGTGTAAGGGCTGGGAGTGAAGGCTTCAGGGCAATTCCAGTCTATGAGGCACTTCACAAACAGTGCCTGAAGCTGCAAATCAAAGGCTTCTCAGTGTAACATTAGTCACATTTTCTGTGCACATTGTAGTCACATATTCTCAGACACATTTCGAGGGGTCACCTGTGACTAAGAAGCACAACTATTATAGGGCATGGATTTGAGCTACCAATAACATTGCTTTTTAAGATTATACAGTACAAAATAGAGTGGATATTTGATAATTAGGTGGTTAACTAGATCAATATGGGTAACCAAACAGAGTAACCAGGTTTCTAAGAAGAAAAGGAAAGGAGATGGATATTTCATCTGAATGTCTAAACTGATTTGGTTAAGTGTGAGACTGCCAATTATTCAGGGCAACTGAAGATATACTCACCTATTCTTCCTAAGCTCCCAGGGTTTGGGTAAAGCAGTTCAATATCAGTTATGATCCATATCATCTTGAAGCTAAAAATAAATTTAATTATGGTTTGTTTTGTTTGACTTTTTTTTGGTAAATTAAATCTCCCTTTTATTATTCCAAACAGCAGACATTTCAATTTTTTCCCCTGAAATCTTAGATGAGGACAAATTGGCATAAAGCTCAATATAATTGTAATTTCTGTTGACTCTTTACATTATCAAAATGACTCCTTTGACTCCTATAATTACCAGAAAATTATATCTTCAAACTAATATTCCCTTTATTCAAGTGAGCAGATGGGCTTAACGGGAGATATAACAAATACATGTTTTTCTCAGGAAGAGTATCAGGGGCATAGCTCAAAATTACAGAGAGGTATTTTCTTTACTCCATAAAATGAGGATTGGGAACAAAGCTAACTGGTTTGCTATAAATGTCCACTGATTTTGTAAAGATCATAGAAGGAAAGGTATGGCATGAATTCAAAGCTAGAATTTGAATTCAAGTTTTAACTTACACAGATATAGTAATGATTTCTTTTTAAATCTTCAATCTCCATCCAGAACAAGAACAATCCTCATTTTTTTTTCATGGTTTAAAAGTAACATCAGAATTAACGTGGACAACTTGTGTTGAATATGAAAAGCACTTTTATACAAGTTTTAAGTATATAATTAATATTAATAAGGTGCATTCTGATTAAAGTAGTTATATTGGATGAAGTATGAGGAATTATACCTAACCACTTCCATGAATGTGACAGAAGAAGTAATTGCATTTGTGTTTGGCAATTAGATATCAATTTGATGTAGTAAGGAGAAATGGGGAATCATAATTTGTATATGCATGATGGACAAAAGGAAGGAACTTACGGGAGAATGACAACACAATGAAAATGTTGTATGGTTTACATTTTATTTCAGGCATGCAATGGTGGATTGTGATAAGGCAGTTGTAGTGGCTACAGATTCAAAAAGCACATTGCTGCCCAAATTCCTAGACCCGGTGACCTGTTGGTACTCCACACTCAGACAGGGAAGTGGAAATCCATGTTCTGTACTATCTCATCCTACATCTCAATGTCCATGCAGGCACTGACAATTGATCACACACCTCTGCTGGGTTAGGCTTTGCATCACAAGCTTCCTCTATACAGGGCTCCCAGCAGGTACTACCAAATGATTAGAGTTGTGCTGTAAAATGAACCAACTTACCCCTGGGATGAGAGAAACCAAGCTAGGGAGGCTTATAGGACTTCACAAACTATTCTGGTTATAAACAATGCAAAACTACCTCTTCCCATAACTTGAGGGACTCCCAACAGCCCCTCCACTAACGGTTCACGTTAAATTCAGATGTTAACTTTTGGCAACAGCAGTAGACACCTCCTTTCTGCCTATTTTAGGAAGAATGATGGACTACTTATGACAGTTCACTGCCCAAACCTAAAGTTAATTAATTTATCTCCATTTTACCTGGAAAGTGAACACTTCTGAATTATTTAGAAACTTTTCGTGATAGGAGGTGCTTCAAAAGACAAACATGCTAGCTTTTGATCAGATTAAACAAAACTAAGCTAGTAAAATCATGGTATCAATAGGTTAAGATAACTTCTAAAAACAATTTGTAAGTACCACCTGAAAAATCTACACAAAGGAGAGCAGAAATCAACTCATAAGTATTGCTCAAATGTTTCTATATACCCCAATATTACCAATATATTTGGATATGAATTATCACATATTCAGAATTACCCCAAATTGCGTATCTATCTATGCATCTCCATGTTACAAATACTTACAATAACAACTGCCATGTATTGATTGCTTACAACTACATGCTATACACTTTAGATATAGGATTTCTCTTTTTTTTTTTTATCACAGAAGACTTCTGTGTACATATATGATTTCTAATCTTTACAAAGTACTGCAAAATAGCTATCATCATCTCAGTTTGCTTTTACATAAATGGAGGATTGTGGGATCCATGTAGCTGTTCCAAGCTCACCTGGTAGTAAGGCATCACGCCTGGATTTAAACTCAGACCTGCTGGGTTCCAAGCACTCTCTTCTGTGGTGAGCTTTTGACTACAGCACACTGACTTACTTGTGGGATCATCACACACTGATGAGATGATCAGAAGCTCAGAACAAGATGGAGCTATCAAATTTCATCCAACATTTTTTGCTTCTAAGGAGGAATAATCACCATTTATAAAACAGGTGTCTTTCTTATTTTTACAGGATACTTGACACTCCAGCATTCTACTTGAGATATCACTCAAACCATCTGATGATATTGAGATGTAGATTAAGTCTCCATAACATGTATGCCATACATTCTGATCTGATAATTTTGAACGTTTGAACTTTCAGGGACTGGTGTTTTATTTTCTATTTTCCTTCCTCCTGCCCTATGAAATGAACTAAAACAATAAAAAATATTTAGCCTCATGTGATCTGACTACAATCATAGAAAGTGACCTCAATAATATATTTTATATCAAATCATTACCCAAGTAACTGATAGAAATGTAAATATCATCTGGAACTTTTCTAACAATATAATGTAACTGTCTGACAGTCGCAGGGAGAATAACTGCGGGGACAAAGCTGCAATGGGAGAAGATAACACCGACAAGAAATACCCGGCCATACAATGAACTTGAAGAAAAATGGCTTTCATCTCCTTCCCTTCTCCTCTTTTCTGGGTTAGCTCCAAGAACAGTCATTACGGTAAAAAAAAAGTCTCCCAAAAATGTTATCATAGACACATAGGAGTAAACTGCAAGAGCCTACCAGCAGGTCCTCATCATAGATTTTCCATTTTAAGATTATATATACTCGATAAAATTAAATTTTCTAATGATTAAAGTTTACATTTTGAAAATATTATCATACATTTATTCTGCGTGCAAGTTCTTCATGAGATACAAGTATATGAGTATTTTCTCCCAATCTGTGACTTGAGTTTTCATTTTTTAAATTATATCTTTTGATGAGCATAAGTTAATTGCGATGAAGCATAATTCATCTATTTTTTCTTGTATGGTTAGTGTTTTTTTGGTATCCTGCCCAAGACATTTTCCCTTTCCCCAAGGTTATAAAGATATTTACTTAATGTTTTCTTTTAAAAATGTACAGTTTGAAGGCAAGGAGTATATGCCTTCTGTTCAATTTTCCTGTGAATCTAAAACTCTAAAAAAAAAATCGTATAGTCTTACCTTATAAAAAAGGTTACTTTTTTGTATGATATATTTAAAATTACTTTTTTGTCCTGTGAGAGGTAGATATGAGGTTCATTTTTTAATATGGGTATCCATTAATTCCAGTACTATTTATTGAAACGGCTTTCTTTTCTCCATTGAATTGCTTTTGCACCTCTGTCAAAAATCAATTTAGTGTGTATGTGTGGGTTTATTTCTGGACTTTCTATCCATTCCATTGACCTATTTGTCTACTCTGACACCCAAACACACTTGCTTGATTACTGTAGATTTATAGAAAATCTTGAAGGCAGATAGTACAAATTCTCCCACCTTCCACTTTGTTCTTCTTTTTCAAGATTGTTTTGGCTATTCTAGTTTGTCTGAATTCCAGTGTAAATTTTAGCATAACTTGTCAATTTCTAAAAAAAAAATACATGTTGGAATTTTGATTGGGATTATGATGTGTATACAGATCAATCCAGGGAGAAATAACATCTTAACATATCTTACCATCGATTTAAGTCTTCGTCAATTTTTCTTCAGCAGTTCTTAACTTTTATTTTAGATGCAAGGGTACATATGCAGGTTTGTAATAAAGGTAAACTTGTGTCATGTGGGTTCACTACACAGGCTATTTTGTCACTCAGGTATTAAGCCTAGTACCCAGTAGTTATTTTTTTCCTGATCCTCTCTCTCCTCGCACCTTCCATCCTCAAGTAGGCCCCAGTGTTTGCTGTTCCCCTCTTTGTGTCCATGTATTCTCATTATTTAGCTCCCACTTATGAGTGAGAACATGCAGTGTTTAGTTTTCTGTTCCTGCATAAGTTTGCGAAAGATAATGGCCTCCAGCTCCATCCATGTTCCCACAAAAGACACAATCTCGTTCCTTTTAATGGCTGCATAGTATTCCATAGTGTATATGTACCACATTTTCTTTATCCAATCTGTCACTGATGGCCATTTAGGTTTATTTAACGTCTTTGCTATTGTGAATAGTGCTGCAATAAACATACGTGTTCATGTGTCTTTATGGTAGAATGATTTATGTTCCTTTGGGTATATATTCAGCAGTGGAATTGCTGGGTAGAATAGCAGTTCTATTTTTAGCTCTTTGAGGAACCAACACACTGCTTTCCACAATGGTTGAACTAATGTGCAGTCCCACGGACAGTGTACAAGCATTCTGTTTTCTATGCAACCTCACCACTATCTATTGTTTTTTGACTTTTTATTAATAGTCATTCTGATTGGTGAGAGATGGTATCTGAATGTGGTTTTATGTGCATTTCTCTAATGATCAGTGACACTGAGCTTCTTTTCATATGCTTGTTGGCTTCATGTATTCACATGGCTGTGAAAGCAATTCTTCTTTCAGTGCAGATACTACATATATTGTAATTTGTTCCTAAGTATTTTATAGTTTTTAGATGCCATTGTAAATGACATTTAAGAATTTTAATTTTCAGTTCATTGTTCCAATTGTTCATGTAGAACAGAACTATTTTTGTATATCGTTTTTGTATTATGAAACTTCGTTAAATTCACTTATTATTTTAATAGTGTATTTATAGGTTCTTTAGGATTTTCTATGCACACAATCTTACCATCTGCAAATAAAGACAGTGTAAGCCCATTTTTTTCCAATCTAGATATCATTTCTTTGTTTTTATGATCTTATTGCACTGGTTAGGACTTATAGTACAATATTGAATAGAAGTATAGAAGTAGAAAGAATGGACATTCTTGCCCAGCTCTTGATCTTAAGAGAAAATAATTTATCCTTTCAACATTAAGTATGATACTAGCTATAGAATTTTTGTAGACGTTTCCTTCTATTAATGAATTGCTGAAGGCCATTATTATGTTTGGATTTTGGATTTTGTCAAATGCTTTTTGCTGATCTAAGGACTTATAACCAGAATACATTAAGAACTCCTAAAAATCAATTAAAAAATTAAAAAATTGACAAAATATTTGAATAGACACTTCACAGAGGAAGATACACGGATGGCCAATAAGAACATAAAGAAGTGTTACATCATCTTATTAGGGAGATGAAAATTAAAATCACATTGAGATACCAATACATACGTACTAGAATAGCTGAAACTAAAAAGACTGAGAATATCAAAAGGTGGCTGGAACACAGAAGAACCAAACACCCACCCACAGCTGGTAGGACTGTGAAATAGTAAAGCCACTTTGGACATCTGTTTGGAAGCTTCTTGTAAAACTTACGCATCCACCTTATGACTGAGAAATTATACTCCTATGTACTAGCTAGGAGAAATGAAAACATGTTCACAAAAAGAGTTATGCAAGTATGTTTATAGTAAAAATATTCATTACACCAAAAAAGTGAAAACAGCCTAAATATAATTTGGAGTAAATAAATTGTGGTATTTTAATAAAATACAGTATTATTTACCAACAAAAATAAATAACTACAATAATATGAAAAAATCTCTGCAATATTGTAGCGAATGAAAGTTGCCACACACAAAATAATACATATTCTGTTGAATTTCATTTATGTGATGCTAAAAAACATGAATCAACTAATCTCTGGTGACAGGTGCTAGATGGTGTTTGCGTCTGGTGGTGGTAAAGGAAGAGGTAATGGCTGGAAAAGTGCACAAAGCATCTTCTGAGGTGTTGGCAATGTTGCATGCTTTGGCAGAGATGAGGATTTCACGGATATATGTGTTTGTCACAACTTGTCAAATGGTTCATTTAAGACCTCTGTATTTTTCCTCTATGTAATTTATATTTCAATAAGGAAAAATAAGTGGCATAGAAGATACAAAACTTTTAAAGTTGTAAATAGGAAATTATAGTATCCTCTTGTGAGACTGTCATTATGCATTTGGTAAGGATCTTGCTGTTGACATTTATCCATTTCTTTGGACACTACTTTATTCTCTGTGTTGAATAACTTGCCAGAAAAGAAAAAATAGATAATTAGATATCTACATATAATATTACCACAACCATATAACAATAGTTTTATGAAATTGTGTTATTTCAGTTTTATTTTTTTATTAGTATAAATTTAAGGGGTACAAGTGCAGTTTTGTTACATGGATATATTGCATAGTGGTGAAGTTTGAGCTTTTAGTGTAACCATCATACGAATAATGTACATTGTACCCATTAAGCAATTCCTCATCTCACATCCTACTTCTACCCGATTCCTCATCCTACACCCTGCTTCTACCCTCCCACCGTTTTGAGTCTCCAATGACTATTATTCCACACTCTATGTGCATGTGTACACATTAATTAGCTTCCACTCACAAGTGGGAACATGCAGTATTTGACTTTCTTTTCTTGAGCTGTTTCACTTAAAATAATGGCCTCCAGAGGGCGCAGTGGCTCATGCTTGTAAGCCCAGAACTTTGGGAAGCTGAGGTGAGTGGGTCACTTGAGGTCAGCAGCTTGAGACCAGCCTGGCCAACATGGAGAAACCCTGTCTCTACTAAAAATACAAAAATTAGCTGGGCGTGGTGACAGGCGCCTGTAATCCCAGCTACTCGGGAGGCTGAGGCAAGAGAATCGCTTGAACCTGAGAGGTAGCGTTACAGTGAGACAAGAACGTGCCACTGCACTTCAGTCTCGGTGACAGAGCAAGACTGTGTCTCAAATACATAAATAAAAAAAAAAGTTAAAAAATTTAAAAAAGATAATGGCTTCCAGATCCATCCATGTTGCTGTAAAAGACACTATTTCATTATTTTTTTATGGCTGAATAGTATTCTACATTGTCTTTATTATCTGTCAACGCACATTTAGCTTTATTCCATATCTTTGCTATAGTGAATACTGCTGCCATAAACATATGAATGCAAGTATCTTTTTGATGTAGTGATGTCTTTTCCTTTGGATATAAACCCAGTAGCGCGACTGCTGAATTGAATGGTAGTTTTATTTTTAGTCCTTTGAGAAATCTCTATATTCTTTTCCACATGGCTTAAACTAATTTACATTTCCACCAAAAATGTATAAACATTCCCTTTTTTTTCCCGCACATCCTCACCAATATCTGTTATTTTTTGACTGTTTAATTAGAGCCATTCTGACTGGTGTAAGATAATATCTCATTGTGGTTTTAATTTACATTTCTCTGATGATTAGTGATGTTGAACAGTTTTTCATATGCTTAATGGGGTTTGTCTTCTTTTGAAAAATGTCTGTTCATGTCCTTTGCCTACTTTTTAATAGGGGTTATTTCTTTGTTGTTGTTGAGTTGTTCGAGTTCTTTGTAAATTCTGGGTGACAGTCCCCTGTTGGATATGTAGTTTGCATATATTTGCTCCCATTCTGTAGGCCCTCTGTTATCCCAATTATTTCATTTGCTGTGTAGAGGCTTTTTATTTTAAGTCCCATTCGTCTATTTTTGGTTTTGTTGCATTTGCTTTGAGGTCTCTGTCATAATTATTTTTGCCTAGATTAATGCCCAGAAGAGTTTTCCTTACATTTTTTTCTAGTATTTTTATAGTTTCAGATTTTACATTTAAATCTTTGATGAATGATTTTGGGTAGCATTTTTAAATATGGTTAGTGATAGGAGTACAATTCAATTTTTATGCATATGGCAATCCAATCATCCCAGCATTATTTATTGAAAAAGGTGCCCTTGTTCTAGTGTATGCTTTTCGTCAACTTTGTCAAAGGTCAGTTGGCTGTAGATAAGTGGCTTTATTTCTGGGTTCTCCATTCTGTTCCATTGATCCATATGTCTATTTTTATACCAGTACCATGCTGTTTTTGTTACTACAGCCTAATTGTATCATTTGAAGTCAGGTAATGTGATGACTCCAGCTTTGTTCTTTTTGTCAAATTTGCTTTGGCTATTTGGACTCTTTTTTGGTTCCATATGAATTTTAGAATTGTTTTATCAATAACTGAGAATGATGTATCTGGTCATATGGATATAATTTTGGTTTCTACTATCAAAACAAATCCTTGTTTTCAGAGTTGCTGTACAACCACCATGACAGCATTTCTGATTTTAACCTAATGAGAGCCTTTTAATGAGCACAGATTATGTTCATTTATTAATATTACCAATATGTATTTCATCATTTTTTAATACCTACTGAAAGTACAGCAATTTGGCAGGTTTATTGTTTTCTTCTAAAATGACTGCTGCTATTCTTAAAAGGATCTAGCTGGAATTTTAATTATACATTGACTTTCTTTTTTCCTCCTAAATAAGGATACAACAGGTAATTCATGCAATTTAATTCTATAAACATGTAGCATTGTGTTAGGTGCTTCAAAACTCCAGAATGAATAAGATATTATCTTTCTTTCAAAATGCTTGTAATGACCTGCAGCAATGGACAAGAAGATATACAATTAAAAGAAAACACAGTACTACCAATACTAGTTATAGGAACCATGGGCTGTAAGAAAAAGAAAAGGAGTGATCTGATTTTCCTGGAGGCCAAGGAAGAGGGTCATAGACAGCCTTACAAAATAAGTGACAATTAAGGTAGATCCTAAAAATATATTAATGATTGATCAACATGTTCAATTCGGCTACCATGCCATTACTCTTACATGGTAGACATTGCGTTAGGCACTGGCACACAGCCTGGGTTCTAGGCCCTCAAGAAGCTTATAATCTAGGCATATTTTGCCAAGTCAAGAAGGCATAAAGGTTGCTCACCTGTCTTATCTCACTCCTTCTATTCTGACTTTTTCCATGTTATTTTTACCAAACTAGACTCACACATAAAAAAGGAACTTTAAGTTCAAAGGTTGTTTCTTTACATATTCTTTTCATTTCTGATGTAACGGAAAAAGTAATGGTTTGGTAAGTCAAGTGACTACTAATTCTTAATGTTACCAATAAGCTTTTTTCTTTCAACATTCATGTAGTCATTAATTCACTTTTTCAATCAATGTTTATTAAGGCATTACCGTGTTCAGTGCATGACTAGGGAACTGGCATACAAAGATGGATAAGAAAAGTGAGGTTATTTTCTAGTAAACGAAGAGGACTTACAAAAATACAACTGCAATGTGACACTGGTTACAACTAAGGTTCAAAAAGAGAAGGAGACATTAATTCTATTGTAAAGGTCAGGGCATAGCTCAAAGAGAAAGTGATGCTTGAGAACTGGAAAGCCATTCCAGATGTCAGGAACAGCGTGTAGAAATGCATGCAGATCCCAAGTGATCATTAGTTTTTGGCCTCTGCTGTGTTTCTTTCACAACTGGTATTTAGGAGTCCTGTTCTCATCCCAAGCACCAAACAGTGAATACATTTTCTTCCACGCTATTCCAGTTGTAAAATTTGCTGTTCAAATATTGGACTGTTCAATTTCTTTCATGTTTCTTAGCAAGAATGTCAACATAACTCTTATTTCCCATAACTAAAAGTTCCAAATACTAATATTTTATTTTCTAAAATCACTAAAATATATACATTGCCTCCAACTCCATAGATGCATTTCTGGATAAAGTTATATTTGCAATTATATTTTCATTTTGGTAATCTTCACAAGCCCATAGTTAAAACCTTTGGAGCCAGATGTATGGATTTAAAAATATCTTTTGGATTTTAGAAAAGTAAAATGTTACATATACCAAATTTTAACAAACACTCCCTCTCCAGCCCCAGCAAGGTGTGGGGTAACAATCTGGAATCAAGCACATTAATCTCTCTGTAGTAAACACTTAAATGTTCTCTAAGAGGAATAAAGATTATAGCAAGTCTCACGTCAGTTCAGGCCACGTTTTCTGCCGAATGAATTATGTAAAACCATTTGGTTTCAGCATTTTTTGAATTTCAGATTTGTTAATGAGGGATTATGGAACTGTATTGTAATTATTTTCATTGTACAGTTTTATAAAAAAGGTTTAGAGAGATTAAGTAACTTGCCTAAGTTGTCTAGCTAATAAGGAAGCTTCACATAAACCCAGCAGTCTTACTCTTTGCTAATAACTGCTGTCCTACATGCAGTTTCTCCATTGGGTATTTCCAACCTCTGGCCGTTCGGAACCGAGTGTGATGCTTCTCTGGCACTCCTCTCCTGCCTCTTTTATTTCACTTCTTTTCCAACTCAAAATTATTTATTGTTTACTTTCTCCATCAAGAGAAGCTTGCGTTCTGCTCATTGCTGACTTCTCAATCTCTCACTTTTCTATTGCTATTCTCTTTTTCATGCCTTTTGGCAATGCAGATTTTTGGATCCCTCCATGAGAATTTACGATGTTAAAATGCAGATTCTCAACACGCCTCCGACCCACTGACTCAGGGTCAATGCTGGTGGGGCCTGGGAACCTACATTTCTCACGAGCATGCTGCATGGTTTTCAAGCATCAAGAGTTTGACATCAATAGCTCTGTGTTGTGCCAAAGCTGATGACTGTTCTTCTCAGGAATTTGCTCTTCTTGCAGGCACAGATTAAAATGGCTTGCACCATAAGTCTACTAAAACCTAACTACCTGCCCTTCAACAGCCACCTGAAGAAACACTGCTATGGCAGTTTGATCAGTTAATAAGTGCAGCACACCAACATGGCACAGATATACATATGTAACAAACCTGCATGTTATGCACATGTACCCTAGAACTTAAAGTATAATAAAAAAAAATAATAAGTAAGGTAAGCATAAGGAGAGTATATTAATATATTAATTACTTGAAAGATAACATGACATACTTGGCCAAATCCTTGTTTCCATAGCCCAAGTCTCATTTTCTCTCCATTGTCAAACACTGCACTGTAATGGGTTTCTTCTAAATATCTATTCTGATTTATTGTAGCCTGACCTATGAGTGAATATCAGAGTAGCAATTGTACTTTCCAAACAAAATTTTCCTGTGTAAAGAAGCCAGATACTTCTAGAGTGTCTTTCTACAAAGGGTCTACATTTTCTCTCATCTCCTTATAGTATGCAGACACTGTGAGGACCAGCATACTATTCTTTAGCTAATGAAAGGACAATATGAGTTATTTTCAAACACACACACACACACACACACACACAACAGCAGCAGCAACATTAAGAGAGAACGATTAGGAAATCACCTGTATCCTAGATCCAGGGTACTTTGATTCACTATTAGGGATATTAATCTAAAGGGAATAATCATCTATTGTTTTAGTCATGTCAGCCTGCACTGGAGAATCCAGAAGCATAAATCTATTACCAGACCATCTGCTTATTCCTCAAGTTAGTGTTGAGAAATGAATCACTGATATAATCACATAGAGAAATCTTGCTTTTTTTTTTTAACAAATGATAATGCTGAAAATTACACTTACAATTTTGATGAAAGCTGAGCTTGACAAAATAAAGTCTAAATCTCGATTCAAACTATTACCAAATCAATTTCCATTTATGTCATTGACACAAGTGCCTTCATCATTACCCATCTTTTATTTCAGTATGTAAGTTTTGAAATGAGTGTGAAAATCCTTTAAAGACAAAACATGACAGTGCAATGCAGCTACTTACATTTCAGCTCACATGGCAACCATCCAAATTTGAGACAATGATTTTATAGATGGTCATAAACTATCATGTCAGAGACAATTTCCTTGAGATATTTACATTGAATGAATGTAAAGCCATTTGTGAATTTTTTTTAGTTATAAACCACCTTAGGTATTGATAGTCATTGATAAAGGCAAGAACATTCACTGTCTAAATACTGCAGAGTCAGTTTATGATAATATGATTAGTTACACTAATAATGCTGCTTAGGCACTATCTGGCTAATTACACTATTATAAATATTAATGTCACAGTCTTTCTGTTTGATTGCCACTCATGGAGTCATTCGTCATGACATTTTCCTGGAACCCACATTGTAAGATTTTGTTTCTTTCCTCCTTTTCTTTTTTCATTACTGGACTTGCAATCATACACATTTTTCTTTTAAAAAAGGTTTTTTTTTTTTTTTTTTTTTTTTTTTTTTTTGCTATCTGTTAGGAGAGGGAAAGTGATATTTTCTGCTAAAGCTAGCCAAATATAAGTCAATTATATGATGTTTCTCTTATTCTTTCTGAGTTCCTAACCCAGTCATCCAAGGCAGAGTACCCAGGGCTTTTGTTTTCCATTCTTTTTCATGTGACCTGCTTCAAGTTAAGATTCATTTGAATTATTAAATGCTTCCTTAAAGAATCTTTTTATACTGCCTCTCTTTTTTTAAAGTTAATTATTGATGTAGTGACAAGCTGAAAAGACTAAGAATTATAATTTTTTCCTCCCTTCACTGAGGGCTCAAGAAATGTCTTCTGACAATGGTTGTCTATTTAGAATAATACAAAGGAAATACAAAGGCAAAATGCTGAATGTTGTTTTAGCAGAGTTGCTAAAATCACTGTATTACAGAAAATGTAAATGTAGTGTATATTTCTTGGAAAATAGCAGTTAGTGAGAAAGTTGGGACATAACCTTTTGAGCCCAGGTTTAACAACACAGCAGAAGGAGTTACAAAAGATACTGATTAGATTTTAATTTTAAAAACTTCCTTACATTATTCAAGACTACAGTGATTTGATTGTCTTGAAAACAGAAAGGTTAATTTCCAGAAAGCATAAAGAAATCTCCAGACTCCCACTGTAAAGAATGCCAGTCATCACCACAGTAAGCCAGAATTTGGAGGCACTTTACACTGCAAACTTCAGTCTTTTCCTTTTATATAATTTTGTGTTGTATTGGTTTTATAAAAAGGTAACTCACAGACCCATCATACGCCTGTAATCAAGTCTCCTTCAGAAAGAGTACACTGAGGAAATCACATCCACCAGCCACTGTGTGTCCTTTGTTAGTGAGAATGTGAGATGGTAAATAAGATCTGAAATAGAAACTGACCAAGGCTGAATTCTCAGGAATAACACAGGAGATTTAAGCACATACCTTGTCCATGAGTTCAGCTATACGTGGAACTGGTTTCCCTTTCTGGTGACTCACAGTAGCTGGACTCTGTCCATCCCAGTCTTGTAGTTCTTCAATGCTTTTCAGATAAAGCAGGGCTTTGAGGCCAGTGCAGTAGTCTTCAATCACAGTGAAATCCTGATTCTGAATGGCACTGCATACCTAGAAAAGATGGATCAGTCAACCAAGTGTCAAACCAAGAGATAATTTTCCAAACAAATTCACTTTTATTTGATTCAACAAATATTTATTTTATGTCCCAGGCACTGTTTGAGGCGTGATGGATCAGTTGCTGTCTGGAGGTGGGGGTGGTGGGGAGGAATGGACCGAAAAGGAACACAAGGAAACTTCCAGGGACAATGAACATTTTCATAAACTTGCAATGGTAATGGTGTCAGAGGTATATACAAGTTCCAAAATTTACTAAGTTGTATACTTTAAATAATATGTCAGGCTCAAGGAGTCAAATTTGGCACAACATAATAAAGGAAAATTTAAATTCTCATTGTCCCTCCATTGGAATGTGCTGCCTGCAGGCAGTTCTCATGTCTGAAGGTGGTCAAACTGAGGCTGGACCGCTGTTCATTCATTTAACTTGACCATCACTTACCCCTGACTCTGTCTCCCTCCTCATCTGCTATTGTTCTCCTTGTTGTCAACTATGATCCAGTCACCCAAGTCTTTCCTCTCTTCCTCAAAAAAAAAAAAAACAAAAAACAAACAAACAAACAAACAAAAAACAAAAAAAAAAAAACAAAGCCATAGTCTTTCCTTGCCTTAGGATCTTTTCACAAGGCCTTCTCACTGGCTAGAAGGCCTTTCTTTTCCACACATGGCTAACTACCAACCATTCCTCAGGTCCATGGTAAATGCCCCTTCTTCAAGGAGGTCTCCAGGAGCCCAGAATAGATTATGGCCTTCTTTTAATCAGACATTTTTAACTTCCAATTATTGCATGATTATTCAGTTGACAACTTACTTCCCAATTAGACCAAAGTTTCAGAATGGAAGAACTGCATTTATTTTGGTCACTATATTATCCCCAGTGACTAGGACAGTGTTTGTCAGTTAGTCTGCTGTCCACAAATATATGATGAGAGAATAATGATGATATGGTTTGGCTGTGTTCCCACCCAAATCTCATCTTCAAGTGTAGTTCCCACAATCCCCACGTGCAGTAGGAGGGACCTGGTGGGGGTAACTGAATCATGGGAGTGGTTGTCTCCATGCTGTTCTCGTGATGGTGAGCGAGCTCTCACACAATCTGATGGTTTTATAAGGGGCTTTTCCCCTTTTGCTTGGCACTTCTCCTTCCTGCCACCATGTGATGAAGGATATGCCTGCTTCCCCTTCTGCTATGATTGTAAGTTTCCTGAGGCATCCCCAGAAATGTTGAACTGTGAGTCAATCAAACCTCTTTCCTTTATAAATTACCCAGTCTCAGGTATATCTTTTTTTTTTGGAGTCTCACCCTGTCACCAGGCTGGAATGCAGCAGTGTGATCTTGGCTCACTGCAACCTCCACCTCCTGGGTTCAAGCGATTCTCCTGCCTCAGCCTCTCGAGTAGCTGGGATGACAGGCACACACCACCACGTCCAGCTAATTTTTGTATTTTTAGTAGAGATGGGGTTTCACCATGCTGGCCAGGATGATCTCAATCTCTTGACTCTGTGATCCACCTGCCTCAGCCTTCCAAAGTGCTGGGATTACAGGCATGACCCACTATGCCTGGCCTCAGGTATACCTTTATTAGCAGCATGAGAATGGACTATTACAAATGATTAAACAGAAAAGAAAACTAAAATAAAAAACTCTGGAGTTAAGGAAGTGTGAATCAGAGAAATTAAAGTTCTTCCACTAAAAAACCCCCGGGGATTCTGTGATTGTGGCTGGGATTTAAGTTAAAGCTTGAAGAATGTGGATTTAGATAACTGCTTCTAGGTTGATTATTTCCAAAGATATCCCTCCAATTATGATATCACATGTAGACTCCAGAGATTCATTCACAACTTCTCCTGTAGAACCTCATCATCAACATGGCCCAACATCACATCAAATTCAAAATTTACAACATGGATTCAACATCCTTCCTAATGTATATTTCAAATTCAACCAATGAAGCAACCATTAAAACAAAACTGAGTAAAGAAAAACTCATTTCTATCCTATTTTCCCAGGCATTGAATATCTGGTATATACCAGGGTATCTGGCAATGGGTAGCCAACAAAGAAAAATCATGTCATGCATGAATGAAAATGAAGGAAATGCATGAAAACAGAATAATAAGATTCTATTTCAAAGACTCTTAAAGCCTTTTGGGTCTTTGATTAAATACATTTTATCGTAAGCCTCGTGCCTAGCATGCTACCTGATACCTCATTGTTGCTAGGTTGGTTGAGAGAATTTATTGAAAACATACTAGGAGGTATACATACTAGGAAGTATATATATATGTGTGTCTGTGTGTGTGTGTGTGTGTGTGTATATATATATATATATATATATATATATATATGCGCCTAGGAGTTCTCAGCAAGGAGTGGTGAGTGATTCCATGATATGTACCTTAAAAAAAAGGCCAAGTATGAAATTCTGGGAATGCTAGCACTTAAAAGGAAGGTTAAGGAAGATGATTGTGAGGGACACCAAGCAGAAGAGATCCAAGAGAGTTAAGTCAGGTGCTGCAGATGCAGAAAGCACAGGAATATCAGAGCTTAAAGTGATGACTGGATGTAGCACTCGGCAATATACCAGATAACGTCTACCTTTATAGGAGAGATCTGCAATGGAGTAGAAGCCGGTTTATTTTGGTGGGCTGAGGAATGGATAAGGGATGATGAACTAAAGATATGCAGCCAGGTCACATTTATAAGAAGTTTGGCTCCTGTAAGAGGAAAAGGCAAGCTGGGAGTATAGGTTATAGGGTTTTGCATTTTGCTTTTTACTTTTATTTCTGAGATAGAGACTTGCTCTGTCACAGGCTGGAGTGCAGTGATGCAATCATAGCTCAGTGTAGCCTCAACCTCCTGAGCTCAAGCAATCCTCTCACCTCAGCTTCCCGAGTAGCTAGGACTACAGGCACACACCACCATGCTTGGGTAACTTTTTTGGTATTTACTTATTTATTTAATGTTTTTTCTTATAGAGATGAGGTTTTGCCATATTGCCCAGGCTGTTCTCAAACTCCTGAGCTCAAGCAATCCACCCACCTGGCCTCCCCGAAATACTGGGATTACAGGCGTGAACCTTCATGCTTGGCCAGCATTTTATTTTTTTAAAGAATGAAAATAATTATGTTTTAAGGACATACAGTTATTTTACATTTCAGAACAGGATAGATTGATTTCTGTGTATGAGATTTCTGTCAAAATTGGCTGAATGACTATGTGATAACAATGAAACAATGCAATATCTAACATGATGTGGGCTCTTCTTATGGGCCAGGCACTTTGTTAGCACTTTTAAATATATTATCTTCTTTAGTCCTCAAGATAACCCTAAAAGATAGGTTTAATTTTCAGCCCCATTTTACAGATGAGGAAACTGAGTCTGAGGAAAGTTAAATGACTTGCTCCAGGCCCCGTGGTTAGAAAGTGGTGGCACCAGAATTCCTGACCATACAATACAATATGACCTAGATAACAGAGGAACAACTTTTAATATAACTACAAATACTTTTCTTCACCTATTGCATGGACCAAACACATATGTTTTTAAAAATTTAATCAGGTTATCTTCAACTGAAATATAGCTCTGGTTTTAAAAAAATCCATGCTTTTAGAAAAAAAGGTCAGTGTTTTCAATTTACCTTCTTACTTGTACAGTATGAGTAAGAATAACAACAAGCCAAAACCAAAATGCAGAAACAAAAACCCCTTCATCTTCTATTCTCAAGTGCTGCATGTTAGTACAATGTAGAAAAGAGTATAGAATAACTACTAAATATGAACAAGAACATTTTCTAGGAAGCCTATTTACATTAGGAAAAAAGTCTGTTTCTCAGGAGGAACAATTTGAACATTAATTAGGCCTATTATAACTTTCTTAGAGTTGGTGGTAGTTTTTTTTCTCACAACAATTACAAGGAACATCATTATCATTTCCTCCACAGGGGTATTTTTTTTCTCTTGACTATAAAAGTCAACTGATGCTTTACTTAATCCTCTTTGCTCACTCTGAGATCCTATTTTTTGTAGTATATGCTGATGGGGATACTTTACTATAGTCTTAAAATAGTTCACCATGTGAACATAAGAAATCAGATTTTGAAAATCACATAATGTCATGTACTTTATGAGATTTTCATGATTATTGTAAAATCCTGCTGCTAAAAGGAATCTAGAAATACTCTGCAAGGGATGAACAGTAAAGTATAATCTAAATCATCCCTGATGTTTCCAGGAAGAAGATACAAAAGCTATGAATTCTCTCAATCCTCAAACATGGCACAATTTGTATACAGTAGATTCAGCCAAGGAGTGGAGTGATCAAAATGTAGACTTGGTGTCTTTTAACTGTAGAAGAACATGGGAGACCCAAGGCTAAGAAAACTCCCTCTTTCCCACCCACTTGTAGGCTCTTTATCATACAGTGTTAGTGTTCCACATAATTGGGAGTTATACTGAGAATGTGAACTGAACGCAAAACCTGAAAAGGGGGGAGAGACTACAAGATACTTAGTGAGCAAGACTGGGATATTGTGCAATGCTGGAAGCCCTAGAATCCACCATGAGACACAAGTGCTGGAGGGGACCACTTCAGATATACTTAATCACATGGCAAATGTCACACCATTTACGTACCTTTCTGAGATGAGTAGTTTAATTTTTACTTCCAGTAAGATTAAACCTACAAATTTGCCTGATAGAATTTCTGCAAGTAGGAACTTTGCACATTGGTATTTTCTTTTAAAATTTTATTGTACATACAAATCAGGTGGGGATCTTTTTAAAACGCAGATTGTGGTTCTGTAGCTTTGGAGTGGGATCCTGGAGTGAGATCTGCATTGGCCAAATTTTCAAGGGGATGCTGCTGCTGCTGCTGCTGGACCACACTTAGAACAGTAAAGCCTTAAGCACTGGCAGGGGTGAATCTCATCTCAACTGAAATGCTGACTGCAAAAAAAAAAATTCTTCTAAACAAATAGGTTTCTTCTTAATTTTTACTATTAGATTATATCAACATTTTCCTAGCCTTTTAAAGAATGCACTACTTATAATAAGAAGTCATGTTTGAAGAAACAAGAATAATTTGCTGATTAAATAGTAATAAGACTAAAAATAAATCTTAAGATGCAAGTGCACCATTGAGAATAGCTTTGCCCATGGGTTTGATCTCAGGAAATGGAATTACTCAGAAAGATGCCTTGTCCTTGCCTAACCTTTATACTCCATTGCGGGCCTTATCTCTATCTCAAAGGTAAACGGTTCCTGTTAAAACTCCAAACATGTAGCTGCTATGTCTAAATGGGTGTATTTTATATGACATCTCTTAATTGTTTGTTTAACAGCTCTGATTAGGACTCTTAATAGCTGTTAACATGTTTGCTTCGTATAATTTGTAAGTTCTTTATGGTGAAGGCTGGTTTATCTTTCTTCACAGCAGGGCATCAGGTGCCATTATAAGGATCGTTGCCACCATTAATTATTTCTATAAGTGTGAATATCCCTATAGTGAGCTATTTTAAAGAGAGGCCCCTAGATTCTCAGCAGGACCAGCCCTATGCAGGAGCTGAGTAGGTGGTGGCCCCCTGTGCAGTGCGATTTGACGTGTGCCATAAAGCACCTAATAGTCTCCTCCAGGGGTCTGACACAATGCCCTGAATTTTTACTTTAGGTGCAGGTGCATTTAATCGAGGCCCGCCTGTGCAGAGCAACTGTACAAATACCTGGATGGTGACAGAGGGTTGTGGGGAGCTATTCTTTTCTCATTATTTCTCATAAAATGAGATTAGCTAGATTATCAGTAAATTACCTATTTATGGAGATTTACGTCTTCCAAATCTTCTTTACATACATTAGTTCTTTCAGTACTCAAAATAAACCTGACTTAGGCAGGAGAGGAAGTAATATTCTTACTTGAAAAATGGAAGGAGCTTGGACTTGAAGTCCTGTTTCTTAAAATCAATCTTGTGGTTTCTATGCCATATTAAGTTAAGAGGCTGAGAGAATGCACACAGAAGTCAAGCAGAATTGAGTTCCAGTTACATCTTAGCTGCGTAATCATGAGCATTTTTTTTTTTCACTTAAAAATGGAGATTAAATACTTAGCACATAGGAAACTAAAAGGCAACATACTTAAATGCTTAAAATAGTAGCTTGTACTCAGCTAGATTGGCACCAAAATTAAATTTCATAATATGAATAAATCATTAGGGCATAAATTAGGCAGGATATAATTTTTTTAATGTAATAAGTTTTTGGTCAAATGTTGCAGAGGAAGACCACGGACCTTATTTTTTTTTTTTTTTTGCATTAAATAATGATCTCAAAAAAAAAAAAAAAAAAGTTTGGTTTTGTTGTCAGAAGACTCAGGTCTGAGACCCAACTCTGTCATCTGGCAGCTGTGTAACTAGGGCTAGTCATTTAGCTTGTTGAGTTTCCTCTCCCTCCTTTAAATCTGAAAAAGGAGGATGATAACATCTTACTGTTGTGAAGATTAAATTATATCATGAAGGTGGAAGTCCTGTGGAAATTATAAAGCTTAGACAGAATGGTACTAAACCTCATAGGTATTGTAGAATTTCAGGTAGTCTAGAATTTCAAGTGCCTGGCAGAGGCCAAAATGGGAAGTTTTGCCTGTTAAAAAGAAGCTAACTTCATCTGAAAAGTAAAAGAAATTTACAAAGAAGCTATCAAATAAAATCTAAATTAGATTCAAAATACTTATCCCAGGTAAATAATCTGGCAAAGAACAGTTCTACAAAAGTAGGAACACCCTGAGACTGGCACATGTTTTTGTGTAATCAAACAGCACATTTTTCAAATGCTATTTTAAAATACAACAAAGTTTAGAAATAGAGATCTTGATCTATTAAACACAACTCAGATAAACCCATGACCATAATTATCCCTTTTTACTTCTTATCACACAGGTGGACAAACTTCACTTCAGGACTTAGAAATATGTGCCTTCAGGTTATATGAAAGTAAAATATATGTTTACAATTTAAGTCTAAAGTTGTCTCAAAGTTACTGTAAATTTACTAGTAAAAGTTCTATTGGAGAATTACTACATTTAAGCAAAAATAGAAATTCTTCTGCAATGGTTATCACATTATAAATTGCATTAATAAATGAGCTGTATGTATCTGGAAGAGGTTTAAGAACCCTCCCATGAATGTGGTTCATATATGAAACATTGCATAAGAAGGGTTGTTCATCCAATCCTTAAAGCTTTTTCAGGAAAAAGAAGATTATATTATCTCTTCTTACTAACCTACTTTGATAAGCACATATTTTGTTTAAATATATTTTGTTTAAACTATGCAAAACATCTGCAATATTTTATATAGCACTTTATAGTTTTCAAAGCATGCTGTCAAAAAGAAATATCTATAGAATAATTTACAGTTTTCAAAGCATAGTGACAAACAAGATTAAAGGGAATTTAGCCTTTTTTTCAGACCAGCCTCCTCATTTCAGAGATTAGGAGTCCAGAATGGCTAAATGATCTGTCCATGGTACACAGCTAGTTGGAGGCAGTACTGGCAGACCTGCCTGGTTTGAAGCTCTTTCTGCTACAACACTGCCTGTCAATATCATCGTACTTATTCCATACATCAGTTCTAAGAGAAAAAGAAGGTGCTATGAATTGTTTAGTAAGTGAGGAAACTGAAACCAAACATTGAATGCCATGCCCAAAATCAAGATTAGTAACTGGGAGGGCCAACGTAAGACTCAGAATTTCTGACCTCCACAGAGCTTCTTAACCTTTCTTTGTATTATTATTTCCATAAATTTCAAAGTCTTAAATGAGATGAAAGTCTTACATATATAAACAAGCATATATTTATAATTTTCATAAAAAGAAGCAAAGTGATTTCATATTTATTATTATGACAGAAATCCACAGATTTTTTAACATTTAAGGTTTTAATATTTGGATGACCCACTTAAAATTTCCTGTGTTAAATGGAAACTAAATTTCTGCTGTCTTCAGATGGAAATGCAGTTTCTAATTCTATCTGTCCACACCCACTGGTTAAAAACATCAGATTTTCTGAAGGCATGGAATCAATAATTACTCATGGAATTGAGTTCTGACCAGTACTGACAAACAGATGTAGGAAACTACATTGTACTTTAAAAATTGGTGTACAATACATATAGATAAAATAAGAATTCAGAATAACAATATGCCCCTATGAGCTTTTGGTACTACATAAACATGGCATTCCTTACTAGAACTCATGAATAAAACACCAAAATTATAATTTTATAAAAATATAGGTTAAAAGACAGCCCCTGGAGATACATAGTAAATAGGGAACTAGATGGGGATATATTTGTATATTCACATATAACCACAAATCTTAGTTGTTCTATCATATTAGTTTCCATTTGTTGGAGCTGTACAACATCAAAGTCATGATGTCCCTATATATTGCATTTAGCAGTAATGTAACGGACTACGTGAAGAAATCAAAGTGAGAGTTTCTAAGTAGTTTCCTGGCAATTGAGACAGCAGGCTCTTTCATCTGCTCTGTAACTGTGGCAGTGCATTGATTTAAACTCCTTCTGAGATCTCAAATGCTTTTATATTCTTAGGTCTCTCAAGCAGCTTTTTTTTTTTTTTTTTCCAAAGTGATAAAATTCTAGCATTCAGCAGAATACCATCTTGTTTCCCCCAAAAAGAGAGGGCTTATTTCAGCTTTGCTACGAAACTGTACAGGATCACTAAGTAAAATAGCTGTCCAAATGTCATTCTACTAAGAAATCTGGCTTTGAGTTCAGTTGTCTATGTTCTGACCACAGCAAATAGGATTGGGAAAAAAAGAACAACAAATGAATAGCCCCAGAGATGTTGTTTTTCAAAAGTTCAGTTCAGAAAAGTTGCCTAAATGGATAAGTAGTTCTGCTTATTAAATATTTTCAAAGTTGTTTTTAACTGCCACTCATTGATCAGTCCAAACGGTATAGGAGTCATTTATTTTGTAAATCATATATTTCTTCTCAGTTATAAGAGTTATAAGAGGACATTACTTATCCTCTTAAATGATACATTCTCTGATCAACTTTAAGTATATAAATTTCCCCCTATTCTTCCAATTAAGAAGGAACTTTATGGAGCTTGAAAGTCTATTTTTCAGTGTCACTCTGTGGTCATCCTTTAATTAATTTCTTAACCCAAGATCAGCTAAAGACAGACTGAAGAGAATAAAACGTTTTCAAGGTATATTATACCGAGATCCAAACCACATTTTGCCAGCTGGAATATAATCATCAATTCTCCAAGTATTTTCTCAAAGGCAGCATAGGTGATGGGCCACCCACTCGACTACTATTCAGAAGAGCATTTGTGAGACTGAGCTTCTCTGTTGCACTTTGTTGATGACACAACTTCACTGAAGATGGCCTGGGCTGATTAGTCAAAGGGCTGTGCCCTGCAGGCGAGACTGCCCCTGCCCCCTTCCTTGTGTCTGTCCTTTACAAAGTGAGCTCCAACTGGACTCAGATCTCAATAATGACTGCAACCAATAATAATAAGAACCATACAGAGACACAGCACCTCTGTCTGCCTTTTATGCGACACTAGAGATAAAATGGGTGAGCCAGGTACAACATGTAGGGCCAAAGAATGGTGATTACTGTTCTGTCTCTTCAAAGATATTGCTGTTGATGGCTCTGCTTCCCAACGGGCATAAATACAAGACTCAAAAGACTGAGGTAACAACTGGAGTCTTCTATACACCAGGATCCTATGCAGTCCATTCTTTGGTTAGGAAGTGTGGCTGCAGTTTGAGGAAGCTTGGCCACTGCGCTTCAGAGGCAGTAGGATTTTTCTACTAACATGGTTTCTCACCATCAGGCTTTGGTGCTGCATGAATTACCACAGCAATTTTTAATTACTCTGCAGTAACACAGGTGGTGGCGTAAGGGTTTGCATGGAGCACTGTGCATGCTCAGCACCTCTCATGATAAAAGTGGGGCAAGAAAAGGAAACTAAACATCCAAACAATAGCTGTCAGATGACTCAAATCCTTAATTTTAGGCAATCTTTCTTTTTCAACAGAGTCAACACAGCTGGGAAAACTTGATTTATCGTATCATTTACTAAAATACCACATAGAGTTTGATCACAGAGGAGAAGAAGTCATAATGCCTAGAGAGAAAAAATCTATAGGGGAAAATTAACACATGGAATTTTTTTCTGAACCCTGAAGATGGATGAAGGTTATGTGGTCACTCAATAACTAAGCAGACATTCACATTCCAAGAAAGAACAATTCGCATACAATGAGAGACATTTGTTAACATGAAAATAACATCTCAAATAGCCCTGACTACCTCTTAAAGCATTCACAATTCAGTAGTTGGTGTGACGGTTAATCTATAATTGATAAAAACACAAATTTGTGAGAGAGTACAATTTGGCTGTTATCAGTGAGTCAACAATTTTGACTGAGTTGCCATGTATTCTGGGATACAAAAGTTATAGTTCAGTTGATTAAGAGTGAATAAACTATGTAAGAGTTAAGCGCTATAGGAAAAACAAAACAACCTTACCAATGTCGAAGTTAATATATGGTAAACACAGTGCATATTTATGGGAGGGCAAGAGAAGCAAAGCAATAAGGTTTGCATTTGTTAAAAGGAACTTTTAAAAATATTAAACTCATTTTTAATCCCTTTACCGTACATATGGAAAAATAAAAGCTCACAAAGTTTGTGGTTTTGCGGAAAGACAAGGAAAATAAATTGTATGCTAGTATTTTTTTGGCTTTTTGTTTTAATGAAGACCAAGAACCTAAAACTAAAATGCCTGGTCTTCAGCTACAAAAGATGAATCTACTGGAACGTGGTTACAGATGAACAAATGCAATGCCCAAAGAAGTAGTTTTATTTATGTCTTCTCACTAAAAGGGCACATATTTTATGATTTGCAACTATGACAACCAGAAGAAAGATTACAAACACCAGTAAAAGTTCTAGAATGAGGGTTTTAGAAGGATGCTTAGAGATGAGCATATAATTTACCATTCAAACTGTGACACTTGAGAGTAAATGGGAAACTATTAATGAAAATACCAGGAGTAGCAGTATAAACTGGGATTGTCCTGTACCACTAGGACTTGTGATTTTCTTACTTAGAGGGTTTTTTTCTTTTTGCCTTTGTATTGGAGGGAGACTTTCACTTATCCTTCTGGAATGCATTCCAACATGCTCTGTCAGTTTTGGTTTAGTTTAACATTCTGGTCTTTCAGACACTTATGCAGGCCTCAGAGCATTAACATTGGATCTAATTCACAAGGCTTTTATTACTTAGGTGGGGATTTGGAATCTTGGAAACCTGACTTGATCCAATAACAGGACCCAACTTGATCCTGTTATTGATCCAGATAATCTTAGATGTAAGCGTCCCTTTTGGCCTCCATCTGAAAATAAAACAATTAATAGACTTTGCTTTTTAGTACACTTTTAGATTTACAGAATAATTGGGCAGATAGTACATAGAGTTTCATATGCCCACACCACCCCCACACTCGGCACCTTCCCCATTATTAATATCTTGCATTAGATGGTACATCTGTTATAGTTAAAGCACCAATATTGATATGTTATTATTAAAGTTCATAGTTTATATTAAGATTCACTCTTTACATTGTACCTTTCTATGGTTTTTGACAAATGTATAATGACATGTATCGTCATTAGAGTTTTACACAGAATAGCTTCACTGCCCTAAAAATCTACTATGCTGTACATATTCATCCCTCTCACCGTCACCTCCCCCATCCCCTGGCAACTACTGATCTTTTTTTCTGTCTTCATAGTTTTGCCTTTTCTAATATGTCATATAATTGAAATCATATATATGTAGCCTTTTCAGATTGACTTCTTTCACTTAGCAATATGCATTTAAGGTTGCTCCAGGTTGTTCTGCAGCAACAGAATCCATTCACCCACAGTTTTTTCAACTTTAGTAAGAACTTCATATCTTTTAAAATATAAAATCATTTTTCTATATAGCCAAAATATTTTCACAGTTAATAAAATAAATAATTCCTTAGTGTAATATGATATCCATAGCACAATTTCCATAATATTTTTATAGCTAGTTGATCCAAGCCTGGGTTCAATTCAGGACTGAATGCTGCATCCAGTTGCTCTGTCCCTCGTTTCCTTTTATCTGGCACAGCCCCTTTTTCATTGCACCAGCCTGTTGTAGAAACCCTACTGCTGGGGTCTGGCTGCTTTGCAACAGTGTTCTTTACATTTCTTTTCTCTATTGATAGCTTGTATCTCCTGTAAACTTGTACTTGTCTTGAATCTTGCTGAACTCTCACACAATGTGTTCACGGGAATTGGGTCCTCAAAGGGCATCTTGAACGCTTAATGGGAACGGGGTGGCAGGGAATGAATGGTGGATATTGCCTGTGATCATAGGCTTGCTCTGCTGTGCCACTGGACTTCAGTTTAACTGTTTATGATAAAGGATACAACTCAGGAACAGCCAAATAGAAAAGATGCATAGGGCAAGGTATGAGGGAGGGGTATGGAGGCTCCACATCTTCTCCAGACACTCCTCGGAGGGTCTTTCCGCCTAAAAAAAAAAACCAAATTCAAAGGGGACAGGAGCAGCAAGGAGCTACTCAAAATCCATATCCTTTAAGGGTGGAAAAGTTTGGTGTATTTTAGCAAACTTAATATTCTGTCCTTTTGTAACTTATTTCTTTATGCTTTACCCAAATTACCTTATGATTATAGCATTTTGGAATTTACTTAGGTTATTTATTATGTTTTAAACCCTGTTCAAAATGTCTACATGTAGCACCACAATTAAACTCACAATAGCACCTTGGATAAGTATTATTATTTTCTTCAGTTAGCAGATGGGTAAATATGGGGTCAGAAATTAAAGGCTTTGATTAAGATCACACAGCTACTACATGGCAGTACAAAGATACAAATTCTGCCTCAGTTTGCCCACAGAATCCTTCCTTGTAACCATAGTGCAATCCTGCTTTCTATTTTGACCACTACTACAAAGGTAACTGGCTTTCATGTGAAAACAGGGAGATTATATGTGTGTGTGTGTGTGTGTATATGTATGTATGCTTACAATGCATATGTGTATACATGTTTATATGTTTATGTACATGTTTACATATGTATGTGTGTATGTTTATATGTTTATGTATACACATACATACACACAAGCATATATACACACAATATTGTATATATGTATATACAATATATGTACCTATATTTATACATAGACACACTATATATACATATGTATCTATGTATATGTAGCATAGATTTCTTATAAGTATTATATCAAATAAAACATAAATAATTATCTACTTCAGTGTCTAAATACATGTACAATAGGTATCATCATTTGGATCTCATTCACCAGATTTCAGAGACACAGCAAAAAGGGCAGAGACTATATTTCTTTTGGTTACCATTGTACACCCAGTACTTACCACCTAAAGATCTTTGCCTGGCATATGACTTATTCAATGAATGAATACATGAAGGAAAACACAAATATTGTAATAGTATCAGTCAGTGACAAACACAATTCCCTTTCATTCCCTGTCAAGAATATATTTTTCTCTCCAATTATACAAATATATCATAATTAAGAATTCACACCAATCCACAAAAGAATACTTTTTCTCAACTTCTGCTGCATTCTATATCACTCATTGCACCATTTATACATTAATTTCTCTGCATTATTACTTAACTATTCTTTGGATATGCCAATGTATTTCAAGGATGCAAAGAAGTAGCTCTACTTCTTCAGCATTCTTCTTGATATTAAAAGTACTATTTGTCACAGACAAAATGGACAAGGCCTGTATATAGATTTTTGCTTCTCTGGTGTTCCCAGTCTGGATACCTGAATCTTAACAGCAATTGTCATTTGATTATGTTTTCTCTTCTGATAGTTCCCTGTAACACTAACTGAAGGAATGTGTAATTAAGAATCCTATAAAGATCTCATTTAACAATGGCTGAATTCATACCATCGAATCCAATATATACAGTGTTCTAATTTCACACATATATGTTAAAGCAATCTGGATCCTAACTATAATACAGGACAGATAAAACAGAGCCCAGAGAGGCTAAGGAAAAGGTCCTTCATCTTGCTTTGTGTCTGGACTCTCTCATCTAATTTTTTTAGGTTTCTGCATCACACACCAAGAGGTCAGTCCAGTATTCTTGGGACAGGACCAGTATTTTTATTTTAAAGAATTCCCTCTCTATCTTTAATTATTTCAAGTTTATATTTTAAATTTAAAGTTCAATACTTCATCAAATTACTTTGAAATAGTTCAAGGTAAATGATCAAATGTATTATTGAGAAAATTTGTGCAAATATTATTGACATTGTAAATGATTTGCTCCAATATAGGTCCTGCAAAACCACTGCACATGCCGAGTAAAGGCCTTCTCTCTGTTTGCTGGGAATGGAGCCAGGAGTGTTTAATAGATTATTCTGAATTACTACTAGAAGAGAGAAATTTTGTTTTTTCCCCCTTTCCTTTCGTTCTTTCTTCCTCCCTCCCTTCCTTCCTTTTTCTTTTTCCTTCTTTTTTCTTTTCTTTGATACAGGGCCTCACTCTGTTGCCTAGGCTGAATGCAGTGGCATGATCATAGCTCACTGCAGCCTCAAACTCCTGGGCACATGCAATCCTCCTCCTTCAGCCTCCTGAGTAGCTGGGACTACAGGTGCTTGCCACCATGCTTGGCTAATTTCTTATTTATTTTTCTAGAGACAGGGTCTTGCTATGCTGCCCAGGCTGATCTTGAACTTCTGGGCTCAAGCGATCCTCCTACCTCAGCCTCCCAAGGACTGGGACTATAGGTGTGAGACACTGCGCCCAGCCAAGAGAGCAATATTCAAACTCATCATTTCTTCGAAAACTTTCTCTATTACTCAAAAATTACCTACTAATTAATTTATTTTTTCATTCAGCATATATTAATTTATGCACTAATCCTCTGGTTTCTTTTCACATTCTATTATCAAACAAAACTGTTGACCGCAGCAGCCTGAGGTTATGCTGTTTGTTTTCTGTAGAATAAGCTTTCCATGCAGAGCTATTGTGAGGACCAAATGAGGTAAGAATTATTAAGTACTATATAGCAGGAAGGTCTGCCTTGTTGGTATACGTGTGACACAATGGGTTTGATTCAGAGGTAAGAATAACTAAGTGCCAAATTTTGTATCTGAGTGTGCAACTGGTGTCTTTTGAGGTGTGTGTTTGTATGTATGTTTATACTGACTAATTTCTAAGATGAGTTGCTCCATTGAACTCCAGGACAAAAATGATCACATCTATGTTGTAAACAACTTAATCACACACAGATAAACATATAAGAGAATTTTGAGACAAGGAAATGACTGATTTTCAATTGTTATGCTTTGAGAGTATAAACCAGAATCATATTACCACTGCCTACCCATAAATCAATATACTATGGGTTTTATATCAATTACTGAATATGAATTGGGTCAAAGGAAAGGTAAATAAGGTAAATGTAGGTAAGTTGGGTTTTATGTGTTTTATATTCCAGTTTTGTCTATAAAATGTCACACTCTGCTTATATTCTGAATCTGCTTATAATCAACATTATCTAATTAAACAATGCTCAGACATGCAACAGAATTGGCTTGTTGTTTTTTTTTAACTCCCTCCAGGTTACTCACATTTATTTTGTGTGTTTTGGAGACATCAGGTCTTATAAATGTGCAACAGTATTCTTACTGTAGCTGTGTAAGACCAGGCGTGTGTAATGTGTGATGTATTTGGCCGTACAAATTCACCAGTGATGAAACTGATTTTTTGCTTGTGTCATTGTTTTTAGGCTCAATGATGAGTCATGAAACTTTCCTCTCACCTCATATTCATTACTACATCTGGTGCCATCCAGACAGAGTTAATATCCACAATGTACTGATTGATTTAGGAAGATGATAATGAGATTATTGCTCATGCCCTTAAAGCATGACAACTGAAATCCTATCATTTTCCACATGAGGAAATATGCTAAATATTATAATATCTGACATGTCTATCACTGTGGGATTAAGCCAGCTATCTGAAACAGAGGTTTGATATTTTGATCTTTAGACACATTATCTTCTTTTGTCTTACAAACACAGAATTATTGATTTGCAGATAATGGCAGTTTATATTTGCATGCCTACATCTTTAATTCCACAGAATGTTAAGGTCCTCCTGGTTCATATCTGTGAAAAGAAGCTAAGAGCAAGCAATGTTCTTTCCTCTGATTATGTGGGGCATGACCATAGAATAGGGGAAGAGAGGTGTTTAACTTGGAGCATTTATATTTCAGGCTAGGAGAGTCCAGTTTAAAAGTTTTCAAAAGACTGATGAGTCACAAAAATATTAAATGTGTGGCAAATCTGACCAGTTAAACAAAATGAAGAAGGAATGTTTCCTGAATATTCAAAGAAGGCAAGTTATAGAACTGGATGAGCATGTTTTTAAGGCTAATAAATGTACAGCGTTTTTTTCCCTCCCCCTTGGAGGGAAATGTTTTATAGGCCATTTACTTATTTTATTTTAAAATGTACATTTGATGCGAATTTCATTTCTTTTACTCTTTTCCTCAAAGATTCATAATCATCTAAAATTTAGCTTCAGGAACATATTTCTGAGAATGACAAGAGAGTACCTGAAACTGGCCTCCGAACCATTCAATACACAGGTGCTTATTGTCCATTTTTAGACATTCACTGGTTGAGACTACAGTAAGCCATTCCTCTCTCCTGTTAGCATCTGTCTACAAGCAAGTATGCATGTATCTGCTTTGTGCCTAATATTATTTCAATTACTATGAGGCATTCTTAAGAAGTGAAAATGCACATACATCCTAACTAGGAGATAAGACATTCATTCACTTATCTGCATTGGCTTGTACGTGCATTTTCAGGCTTGAGACATGTCTAGAAAGTAGGACAGAAAACAAGAGATACAAGTGCCTACCTGACATTTTCACAAAGGTGTTTTCTAGGCATCTTAACTATAGCCAGAATACCATTTCTAGTTTTTCCACTCACTGCAGCCTACCACTCCACTAGTCCAAAATCTAGAAATCTCTGTTCCTTTCTTTTCATGTCCACAACCATTCATTCAATCTCTCAGCAAATCTCGTAGCACCACTTCAAGTATATATTGTGAATCTGTCTATTTGTTGCCATAACCACTGATTCTTGCAACTGGAATCAATCATGATATCTCACTTGCCCTACTGCAATACATTCTTTATTCACTCTTGACCCTCCTAAATTAATTATCGACACAACAGCTAGAATGATTACTTAAAAATATTAATTAGATCATAATTTACCACTGCATAAGACCAACAATGCCTTGCCTCACTTTGCAAAAATGGGAACACTTTCTACAAAGCACTGCGTGATCTGGTCCTGCCTCGTTGGCCTTCCTTGAGTATGTCAAGGTTATTTCTGCCTTAGGAGTTTTGCTCTTTCTGCAATGCCTTTCTCGGTACTTTCCCATAGCTGGACGAATTTTCTCATTCAGTTCTCAGCTGAAATATTACTGCTCTAGAGACGACTTCCCCAACCAGACGATGTATCCTCCCAGTCACTATCACACAGTCTAATTTAAATTCTAAGCTAATTTAAAGTACTTATCACTACTGACATTTTTCTTATATATCTGTTTCTTACTAATGCGCCTGGTACCCATCAGACACTCAGTAACTATTTGTTGAATGAATAGAAATTATGACTGCTACATAATACAGTTTGATAACATGAACCTTGTAACTGAGCTTCTCAGCAGATACTAGTTATTGACAGCTTCAGAGCCAATCTCTTCTTGATATATTTAACTTTTCTTAAATAATATGTAGTTTTAAAATTTAAATAACTTGCACCATTCATAAACATTTATACAAAGTATGATTAGTGCTTATTTGTAAGGAAATACTCTAAGTTTAATACTTTAATACATGGAACACACTTGAGAAATCTAGAAATGCTTCCTACCCAGGATGCCTTATTTAGGTGGACTTATTTAAATGTGCTTATTTTTAAATTTGGCAAGGTTCACAAACATTAATTTTGTTACATTGCAGATACTAATAATATTATAAATATCTTAAGTAAAGGTATTACGTCATTTTCCTGTAAGACTGAAGAAATAGAACTCCCAAACCTGAGGGAAATCCCCCTTACTTGTCTGCAGATTTTTCTCCACTATGAATCGCTCCCAATTCAGATTTCAAAATTTCAGTATTTAATAACTTCATTACACATATTGTTTAAGCTATCTCTAAGTATGTGGGTTTTTAAAATCATTATTATGATACAATTTACATACCATAAAACTCACCCCCTGCAAGTGTTTAAGGCAATGATAATCTGTAAATTTATAGAGTTGTGCAGCATCACCACAACCTGGTTTTAGGATATTCCAATTGCCCACAAGTTTCCTTGCCTCCTTTAGCAGCCACTATTTGCCACCTACCCAAGCTTCAAGACACTAATGATTTGTTGTCATAATTTTGTCACATTCAATCATATCACATAAAGGGAATTTTATAATAACAAATATTAGTATTTTGTGTCTTTTTTATCTTCATTTAGCATGTTTTTATACACGTTAAAATATTCCGTGCTTTATGGTGTTAGTCTATTTTATTGCTGAATAATATCCCATTGTATGGATGTACCACCACATTTTGTTTGCCATTCATCGACCTGCTAGGGATTTAGATTGTGTCCAGTTTTGGGGTATTAGAAGCAATGCTGCTAAGACCATCTGTATACAAGTCTTTTTTTCTGGATATATATTTTTATTTGTCTTAGATAGATGATGTGGAGTAGAATTTTCAGATTGTACGGTACATTTTTGTAACATTATAAGAAACTGCCAAACTGTTTTCCAAAGCAGGTGCACCATTTTATATTCCAACAAGTAATGCATGAGGATTCCAGTTTTTCCACATCCTCATTGTCATTCATTATTGTCTATATTTTGATACTAGCCATTTTAGTGGGTAGAAATGTCAACATAGTATATTGGTTAAAATAACAGATTCTGGGTCAAATTGTGTAAATTCATATCACAACTTGCCATCCTGTAACTTAATATTCCTGTCTGTAGAATGAGGACAGTAATAACACCTGTCTTAGCCTGTTTGAACTGCTATAACAAAAATGCCATAGACTGGGTAGCTTCTATAACAAACATTCATTTCTCACAGTTTTGGAGGCTAGGAAGACCAAGATCAAGGTGTCTGGTGAAGACTTGCTTCCGGGTTAATAGATAGCCATCTTTTTGCTGTCTTCAAGTGGGAGAAAGGATTAGGCTCTCTGGGGTCTCTTGAATAAAAGTACCAATCTCATTTGTAAGGGCACCACCCTCTGACCTATCAAACCTTTGACTTATCAAAGGCCTACCTCTTAATACTACCAGATTGGGGTAGTATTCCAACATATACATTTTGGGGGACACAAACATTTAATCTATCTCACAGGATTACTGGAGGTATAAATAAATTATTATAACTTTTAGCTTACAAAAGGTGCGTCTCATAGTAAATTTTATATAAAAGTTAACCATGACAATTTTTTTATTATCACAATTTGTAAAGTTACAGCATACTTAACCTGTGTGGATTATAGTTAGGCTTTGGGAAACTGTTTATGTTCTCTTAATGATTGGCTCCTTATATGATGTCAGCTTAAGATAGTTAAGATAGTTATCACAATGTCCAGACACTAGAATGCTAGGTACTGTGAAAATCAAACCACAGATTTTAAATGACAATTAGAATGGTTAAAACTTCTAAATTGCCAGATTGACCTGCCAGACTACTTCAGTCAAATATGGGACTTTGAATGAATGATTGAACCAGTGGTTTAGTTTACTCATAAAATGTACCTGTCCATGGGGACCAAAAAGGAAACTGCTGTATGTAAGCTGTTTTCCTTTACAAAATTGTCAATTGCTTGACCATAAGGACCTTCGTCTTCTATTTTCTTTACCCCATTTATTTGTTTCCTTGTACTCTTTCTCCTTCGCTTGACTACATGGATGATTAATGGATCACTGCTGCTTTGACCAAGGAATAAATGGAGAAAGGGCAAAAGGATGATATTCCCCCTCTCGAGTTACTAAAATGTCCATTTTAGATACTTTTCTAGAAAGGCACATGTCCCATCTGCTTGTCAAATCCCTTTCTGATTAATAGCTTTAGAAGATGTTTTGCATGCATGCTTGCCAGTTTTTAAAGCACATTACTGAAAGCATTTCAGAGCACTTCCCCAGGGTTTCCAGCAACAAGCAGGGATCACTTCTCTATGCTTAGGTCACTGCTGTACTAATTTCTTCAGGTTCCAGCAAGCCTTGGGGGTACCAAAAGAATTCCCTAACAGCAGCCAAATTTTACTGAGATCACCCAACTTAGCCTTCTGTATCACATCCTGGGAGTGACTTGATTTAGGTTACGACATAGTAAAACTATTAAAAAATTGCACACTATTTTCACTCACCTGTGTACCACTCATAGTCATGTGAATATAACATTCAACTATTTATGGACTGTCAAGGTTTTCTCCATTTCCGAAAGTCTCTGTTACTACGAAAATAGCACGGATAGATTCTATCTAGTTTTAAAAAGAAGAAGTAGACCAATGAATAAAAGATATATGAAGGCACATTCTGTCACTATGAATATTCAACCACGTTGGATAATCACAAGTGTAGAAGAGAGTAATATAGTGGATTAAGTGTCATACTACGCCAAACCACAGGGTGTTGGAGAGGCTTTCACCGGGTGATAAAATCCTGAAGGATTGGGGAGTGGACTCTTCAGAAGGATGAACTTCAACCAATGCATGACAGAAGGCAGAAGGGGATAGAAGATATATTTCCTCTCCATTTTTTCCTGTGATGGATTACCCCAAGGCAGTGCTTTCTAGCTCGTCTATCAGGAGTTGTCCCACGTGGCCAGTTGGCTGTCTGTGTCTCATTGAAGTTGTGAAGCAGTGGCTAACTCAGTAATGCATTACCTTGTATTCAAGTCTCATCTTTCTCTGTCTCATTTCCATTTTCTTTTACTCTTGCTACCCTAGAATTTTATCTCCCAATGAAACATTAACACTTGACCCTTTCCTTGGGTTCTGTTTTCTACCACCCTGAGCTAAGATACATATTAGTCAAAAGCTAGAATAGAGGGCTGTACATTTTAAAACTTGGCATAAATGCATAAAACTACTAGCAGACTGGATGATGATGATGGCTGATGATAATTAATATCATGCATCTGTGGCATACCTACTTTCTTCCAGATACTGTATGAGGTGTTTGCATGTGGTTGTGAATCCTCACAACCATACTATGAGGTAGGTAGCATTATTATCTCCACCTTACACATAACAGAATTGAAGTATAAAATGTTCACACGTCTAGTAAGCCCAAAGTCATTTAGCTAATGAGCAACAGAGCTGGGATTTCAACCCAAACGATCTGATGCTTTTTCATTTGGGTTGAAGCATTCATGAATAAAGTGGAGTTCTCAGCGACCTCCTGTTCTTATGTGGTGATTCTGAGACTGGTATTACTACCTGCCCAGTAGCTTCTGGAAAAGGTCATCTGAGTCCTTGCCATATTACTTATGATTACAATAGGGTCTCTAGAGAGCTGAGGTCCACTTTCTTTCAAGAATGTGTGGTTGTTGAGGCATCTGATTCTCTACCTCCCAGGCTACTGAGATTGTATGTTCAAAAGGAGGCAATGAAAAAAAAAACACCCACGTAGTTGAACAAAAATCTCTCATACCTTTCCTTGTAGAGGAGGTTTATGAAAGCTCTACATTATTTTACAATTAATTGAGGGCACTTGTAGTTTCATCCTTGAATCATTTTTACCCACTATCACACAGTGCATACCACATTCTTCCTGCACACAAACAGGCACGCCCATGCTTAGGTCTAGGACACTCATCATGTGACTGGCACTAAAATACAAACATTCCCATTCTGTGTGGTGTAAGATACTGGTGACTGAAAGTGACTATACATGCTTTTTGCCTTTCTGTTGCTCTATTTAAAATAATCACTACAGACTCTCTTTCAACAAAAGGTCATTTGTGTCAATGGACAGAACAGAGGATCAGATCACCTGCGGTAATTGCAAATTAATGCTCTCCTGGTAATGCATTAACTACACACTATTGATCTACAATTGAATCATAGAGGCAACTGATAAGTGATTTTTAGTTTCCTGCTTTTTTGCATGTGCTTTTATTGCTTTTTCCATAATGCATTTTTCTTTCAATTGGAATTTCCTCTAATTGTCTCCATTTTTAATTTCCCACAGTGAGATGACTTCTAACTTGTAATTAGAATCTGTAAAAATTCATGTCTTTGTCTCAAAAGCCTTTCAGAAATCTACTGAACTGTAACTCTGATGCCATAAACCACATATATGATGCACAGATACATAGTTTTAGAGAACCAAGCTTTTGAATGATTTTTTTATTAATACTCAGATAAAACATAAATCCATTTGGTCCTCTATACAAAATAGCAATTTGTTGAGCAGTCTGCAGTAAAACATTCAAAAGTTTCCCTAAAAGCATTTTACTTGGAGAACATTGATGATGTGTCTTTCTTTCCAAGAGCAAACTTTCAAAATATGAGTAAACAGTTTATTCCAGAGATAATTTTTTTAAAAGGTGTGTGAGAGAAGTGGGGCACAGTGGCTCATGCCTGTAATCCCAGTACTTTGGAAGGCCGAGACAGGCAAATTACTTAAGGTCAGGAGTTCGAGAACAGCCTGACCAACATGGTGAAACCCATATCTATTAAAAATAACAAAAATTATAGCTGGGTATGGTGGTGGGCACCTGTAGTCCCAGCTACTTGGGAGGCTGAGGCGGAAGAATTGTTTGAACCTGGAAGGCAGAGGTTGCAGTGAGCTGAGATCGTACCACTGCACTCCAGCCTGGGTGACAAAGCAACATTTGTCTCAAAAAAAAATAGAAGGGTTTGAGAAGAGGATGCAAATTTCCAATTGAGTAAATATTTATACACATCTTCACAGCATACTTCTGACAATGTTAACTTTTCTCGTGTTTATGTCAAAACCTTAATTGAGGGCCTGGTGCAGTGGCTCACGCCTGTAATCCCAGCACTTTGGGAGGCTGAGGTGAGCTGATCACCTGAGGTCAGGAGTTCGAGACCAGCCTGACCAAGATGGTGAAACCCCATGTCTATTAAAAACTTAAAAATTAGCTGGGCATGGTGATGGGCACCTGCAATCACAGGTACTTGGGAGGCTGAGGCAGGAGAATTGCTTGAACCTGGGAGGCGGGGGTTGCAGTGAGCCGAGATTGCGCCACTGCACTCCAGCCCGGGCAACACAGCAAGATTCTGTCTCAAAAAACAAACAACAAACAAAAACAAAAAACAATAATAATTATCAAAAAAAATTGATAATAATTATTCTATCTGGGGGGAATGAACACAAGTTTGTATTTCAGTGTTGTACTGATCACGTTCCCTTGTCTAGACAGAGGTCATTCAGCCTAAATCTTGTTTCTGAACTGTGATCTAGAAATCACCTAAAATGGAGAGATAGTCTGACAGTAATTTCCTTCACTACTATTTGTAAACTTTAAGCGTATCATTGTTTTTCTATATTTCTAAATAAGAGACATAGTTGTGATTTCTAATAAAAGTATTTACAAAAGTATTTTCAGGCCTGTAAGAACTTTGATATTTTACTGTAATATCTTTTACAATCATTATTTGCAGCTACTCACAATTAAATATCACCAAAATAAATGTGTGCCCAAATTGTTTGCTTATTTTTTATTTCTTAGTAAATCATGATTATCTGTACCAAAGGAAAAAGTAATAAATGTCATCTGCATGGCTAGAATTACATAAGTCTGGTACTCTTTCTTTTATCATTTTATAACTAGAAACAGATACAATTAGAGTAGATATTCGTTTTACAAGCAGTCTTAGGGCTGGACCAGAGTGCTGATGGCTCCCTGATGTGCCAATCATTGTTGGATAATGAAAAGTGGGGAAGCACCAGGGTGGTTGGAGCAGGAGAGAGATACTCAGAGGACTGAGACTCTTATATTAAATATCATTTCTGTCTTATTACAATTCAATGAGATAGGTAGTATAACTTCCATTTTATAGATAAATAAACCAAGATTTACAGAGGTTAAATAATGAGCCCAAGTTTATCCAGCTAGTAAATGGTGAAAAAAGTATTATAAAAATTCAAAGCTCCTTCTCTTAACTACCATACTATACATGACGGTAGAACCACATCTGTATACATAATGATAGCACATAAATACTGTAAAGAATCTTCAAGCTTAGGATGAACTGAGATTTTTGAAAAATGTTAAAACTAACAACAGGGTTTCTTAATAGGTACAACATGCATTAAAAGACCAGACTTCACTATGAAATAAATCCATGTAACAAAACTTTACTTGTAATCCTTAAATTTACACAAATAAAAAAGTGAATGCATTAAGAATGAGGAAACTGAACATATTGATTTATGAAGACAAAACAAAAAATGACCAAAAATATACTTGGTATTAGGTATATAGACGTATAAGGTAGAACAATTCAGCTTTAATTTTATCTCACTAATAAAAGCTACCCCACCCGCCTTTATACGGAGGTTCTCAGAGCTTGGTTATATTTTTGGTCTAGAGTTGGAGTCATTCTCCAGTCTAGCTACTGTCTAACATTGTCTTCCTCCCTCTTCCTCTTTTCTGTTCTGCCTCAGCCTTTAGACATCCTAGATCAAACCCAAAAAGTCAATAAATAAATCCTCACATTTTCTAATCTTGGCAGATGGTTAGGAATGGGAACTTTTCAAACCTACTCCATAAGCAATAAACTCAGAAGAAATCAGAAGTACACCAACACAAGGAAAAAAGGAAAAGAAGAATAAAATAATGATATGCCAAATCGAAAGTGACAAGTGGACTTTCTGAGAAGAAGATAACATCAGAGGGTCTAGTTTGTTGTGAACACATTGAAAAGATGGTGACCAAACATGAGACTAACTGTAAACAGGCCTATATAAACATGAGTATAGGTGTTGGGAGGATAAGAGATTTTAAAGTTTGGTTTGTTAGTACTGCAAAGAGAAACTGCCTTTTGAAAAGGCAAAGGTGCATAAAAAAATTAAAGGTACCAGTCTGAAAATAGCCCAGAAAAGTCTAAATTTGTTTTGAACCCTTTAGAGGAAAGATAGTAATCATCAGGTAGAGAGAGAAGTCCTTTAAAAAGGAGAGTGGCCATAACCCATGAGCTTCATTTTTATAATAAGCTTATAATTCAGTGTCATTTAGAAAATGTAATGAAGAAAATTTATAAAGAATTGGGACAGTACACACAAAACAAAACAGTGGGGTACAAAACTGAATGTCGTGATTGGAAACTCTTAGGGAGGTAGATGCTTACGAGGGACCAACTGTGAAATATATTTTTGTGGTCTGTATTTTCATTTTTTGTTGCAAGAGAAATACTTAGAGTGGCACAATCTATTCTCATCTGAATCCTTGGGAAGAATTTTAAATATATTAAGCACATGATAGAACTAAATGATTCTGGAAAGGGATCTGTGTAAGTCTGATTTTTTGATTAATATTTAATAATGTTTTCCCTTGTATAGAAAGTTAATGATGATGTCCTACCATTAACAGAACATGTGCTTTAGAGACATGTTTCCTCTACAAGTGATGAATTTGAGTTGATAAAGGCACACTTTTGGGGCCTGTCACCCTTGAGAGTAGTAAAACATATTTATAAGCAGCTAACCAAGGGTGAAGGAGGCAATGAGTAGCCCTAGACAAGAGGAGAATTAAAATTTTGGAGGATAAAAATCATTAATTAAAAATGAACACGATGCCCTGGAAGTACAAAGTAGAAAGGGTCCACTGAGCATTCGCTCTGGGATCTGAGGAAAGCGACAGCGGGTGTGCTGTTGGCTTGTGAAAATGTAAAGACCTTGCCACTCTTTGGAGACACGTCACTCTCCAAGTGCAGAATAACATCTAAAATCATTATCATGACCTGAAGTACTCCACAAGATTCACCTCTGCCCATGTCTTTCACGTCATCTCCTCTCATTGTCACCTCTGCTCAGTATGTCTTGCCATCCCTGAAACAGGACATATTTGCTCACACCCTTGTTTAACTATGCCTTGATATTTATGCTGTTGCTCTTTCTCTGGCCAGGGGGACACTCTTCTCTTAGTTCTCTGAATGGCTCAATTATTTTATCATTGCTATGGTTTGAATGTCCCCTCCAAAATTCATGTTCAAACTCATTCTCCAATGTGGCAATATTGAGAAGTGGGGTCTTGGAGAGGTGACTGGATCATGACAGCTCTGCCCTCATGAATGGATTATTCCATTCATAGATTAATGCACCATCATGGGAGTGGGATTCATGGCTTTATAAGAAGAGAAAGACAGATCTGAGCTAGCACATTAGCAAGCACAGGTCCCTCATCGCATGATGCCCTGCTCCACCTCAGGACTCTCCAGAGAGTCTCTGCCAGCAAGAAACTCACACCAGATGCAGCCCCTTGACCTTGGACTTCTCAGCATCCACAACTGTAAGAAATAAATTCCCTTTTTAAAAAAAGTGCCCAGTTTTGAGTACTATGTTATAAGTAACAGAAAATGGACGAAAACATCAATCCTTTCAGGGGGCTTCTAGCATGCAAGCTTCCTAAGGGCACTTCCCAGATGTCTGAGAACATCCTTGTATCCTTGATGCTTGAGCCCTGCCTGGGATAGAGTAGGGCTCATTAGGTGATAAAGATGTCATTTTATGATAGTTCATTGAGGACATTGTTTTCCTTTTGCTAGATACCACATTTCAAATGTAACTAAGATCAACTTTTTAAAGGAAGCTATACTGTTTATCTTACTGTCAATTAAATCCCTCGACAGTTTTTCCACAGAATCTTCTCTTTGCCATAGTTGTCTCTACTTCAGATGTATAGTTAAGTTTTTGTACCCAAGAATAGGACCTTACTTTTGTCAATAATTAACTATATCTTCTCATATTAGATCAATCACACATACATCTCCTGATTTTTCTGAATCTACTTTGCTCTTTATTCCAATTTTACTCTTTATTCCAAATTTAATCCAAATTTCATGTTATTCAAAAATGTGATCAAATGGATTTCTCTGCTTCCCCCAAGCAGAGCCCAGTAGCCCCAGAGTAGCCAGTCTTCTAGAAATCTCAGCACCTGGAAAGAATGATGAGAATTCAAAATAATTTTGGAAACTGCCAAGAAGTCAGGCATAAACTACTTAATAAAGACGAAAGCAAATATCTCACTTAAAAATTATATGGTTGGGTATAAACAAACTACTCACAGAGAGAGCTCAAGAACTGAGAATGAATCAGCAATTAATAAGTAAAAGAGCAAGCTTTCACATGTTTTTTATATTGAATTCCTCTTTCATTTTGCTAGCACATTTCTTGAGTATAGTACAGGAAGGGTGGGGGATGTAGAGACAAATTATAGAATAGAAATCAGGTAACATGGTTTCTAGTCCTACTGGAAAATCAACTGATAAACTTAAGGAAATTACAAACTGTGAACATGCAAATCTATAAATGGGGTTAAAAATGCTTATTGATATACCCATAGCTTTGTAAGAATTATATAAATTAACATATGGAAAAGGCTTTTTGAAAAAATAGAAGGTAATATTCATTAGATCATTAATACCCTTTATAATACATTTTGCTATGGTCTAAGAGCTCTCTAAATTCCCTATGCAGTCTAGGATTTCTTGATGTCTAACTTAGTACCAGAGTCTGTAAAACACTGAAGAAATTTTAAAACAAATATCAAATTATATACATCAAAATTAAGTGGTCTTTTCAAAATGATCACCTGGGAATATGTTGGCACTGCTCAGAACAATTTTGGAACATTTCCCTGTAAACTAGTAATTAAAATCAATTTATGAACTAACAGAAAAAAAAGACTCATGACTTTGGATACCTAATTCACTGAACAACCAACTTTGATCATTCATCTTGGCTCTCTTTAGCTTTTTAAAATGGGAAATGAAATCCATTCCCAATGTATAAAAAGTAGTTACCACATTACCTCCCCAAATAACTATTTTTAATAGTCATTTGGATGAACAAGTTAAGCCACGGTTATTAAAAAATCAGATACCTGTCCAATCACAAGTCGTTTCAAGTGACACTGATAAACCAGAAATAAAGGAAAGGAACAAAGATATACAATGTTTAGAAAATAATATGTGAAATAAGAATATCTAAACAACTGAGATTTTCTTTTAAAATGAAGAATAAAAATAGTAGTTTAAGACTTTGGTCAAGCATATGAAGACTCTTTGAAAAAGAAGTCAGACCGTTATTTAGCCACATCCCTACATACAATTCAAATAGGAACGGACAATATAAAGGATTTGTCAGGGACAATAAAAAATTTAGGCAAGGACATTTATATAAGGTCAGGAATTTTCTGTAGCTATATGCCTGCAAACATCTTAGCTAACTCATGATTATTCTCTAACTTGAAATAGTCATTGTGCAATACTATTACATTTTTTTCTAAAGTAAGACTGTCTTTCAAAAATATTAGCTTGAGTTTCAATTAATTTCTCTTGAATCTAGATATTAATCTTTCTATCAAGTGGAGAATGTGTAGTCACTCAAAGACGTAGTTAAGTTTCCATTTAATTTATTCTCTTTGCTTATAAACAACATTTGTTGCCCTAGAATCAAGATGCTTTTTAAAAATGAAAACCTCTTGAAAGTAACCTTCCATTAAAGTAATTTAAAATAATGTGATAATTGACACAGCAATTAGAACATCATTGAAAGGATAAACTGAAAGCATTTTTTTCTTATATATTATTGTGAGACTACTGAGTTTCTATTTTTAAAAATATCTACTTACATATTGTTCTTAAAGTTGTAAGTGAAACATTCATTAAAGCCATGACACAAGAAATCGCATAATGGAAAGAAAAAATATTTCCCTTTTAACCAGTTATGTGAAATAGTTCTGATGCCATTTCAAATAATTTTGAAAGTTGTCAACTATTTTTACTACCATTTATTATCCTCTGGCCTGAAATTGAATGATTATGAAATAAAAAATTAAAAGTTATTGAATAAATATTTTCCATCTACTCAATGAAAATCTGTAATATAAGATGCAAAATTTTTATCACCTAAAGGCACCCATCAGTAAAGTTGAAGCAGTGAAGTCTCTGTGTATATTATGACCAAGAGATAATATGGGTAATGCATCCATCTGCACTCATGTGGAAACAGTGTCATCATGCTGCTTCAATTACTTCTTTTTCTCTAATTTTAATAAAATAATACATTTCCTGATCACATTAAAAAATTCCATTTAGCTTGAACTAGCTCTATCAGAGCAGCTTTGATTATTGTTAAAAATTGATTTGGTTATCTGAGTCCAGCGAGTGGCTGTCATGTGATCATGACTTTCCACAGCAAATGCCCACTATGCTTCATCTTTCTGTTATATTTCAGGATTTTCTATTAACTTTAGTGACAAACCCATAGAGAAAAAATAGAATTAAACACACACACACACATACACCCCCATACAATCTCAATGAAGGCACAGGTCATAATTGTTTGTGAATTAACTGATGGTTTCCTATAATTTTTGACATTCTGAATCAAAGTCCTTAAGGTAATTAATTATAATGGCAATATCATTAAATTAAATTATAGAAACCTATAGTCATTCAGTGAAAAAAGTCACATAGTACTTACATTTCGTATCTATAGAGGAAGGTGAACATTTTATAATGAAACCTATCTCTGAAAGCAACTGTCTCAGTCTGAGATTTGGTTGTAATACAAATCCCTAAACAGTTTTTCAACAGAAATTGGAGTCTAGTACTTAAATACTAGAAAGAGGATACAGGACTCGTCGGGAAGATAAGATCTGGGACTAACAATAAAACCAAAATGTAAAAAAGCCAGTGTTAATTTATTAAAGTTCTCCTTTCAAACTGTTCTGAAGGTGAATTACTAGTTATTTATTTTTCTCTTCATGAATAAATAATTGGCAGTCAGAAGAAAACTACTCTTTTTCAGAGTAGCCCTCAAAAAGATTTCAAGACCTCAAGAGTTTATGAATAGTTTGAGAATATAATTTAACAGGAAGGTTTTTATAAATATCAGTACCTGAAATTTACTGATAATTTTCATCTGTCCTTTTCATATTTCCAATTTGCATATTCTAAGTAACGAAAGCCTGTCAAATAAGATTTAAAAATCAGGGATTTCAAAGACACTGAAGTTCACTTAAATAAATTAGAAGTCAGCTGGCTTGTGTGAAGAACTTATAAGAGCAGTTACCCAGTAACGCAAGCCTGTAATCGGTTTTCGATCTCATTTCTAGGCCACAGTGTTACATCTGGTTCTGTTGTAATAGTCATTTTCACTCCAAAGTTGTACTAGGAAAATGATCTGGAGTACCCAGATTACTCTCTAGCTAATTCCTTAGTTTTTATATTCAGCATTCATTGAAACATTTCATTCATTTTACAATTATATAGATTTAAGTGTACTGCATGATGTTTTGTTATACATATACACAGTCAAATGATCACTACAGTCAAGTCAATTAACACATCTCTCATTTCACACAGTAACTTTTCTGTTGGTGGTAAGAGTGTCTAAAATCTACTCTCTTGGCAAATATCCAGTATATAATACAATATTATTAACTAGGTTCCTTATGTTGGGCTTTCCATCTCCAGACTCACTCATCTGACATGACTGCAATTTTGTATCCTTGAACTGCATCTCTTTGTAACCTTCCTACTTCATGCCCCCACATATGATGACCACAGTTCCGCTCTCTAAGTATTCAACTTTTGTTTTTAGATTCCACATATAAGAGGGATCATGCAACATTTTCCTTTCTGTGTCTGGATTATTTCAATGGGTATAGTATTTTCTAGGTTCATTTATTTTGACACAAATGGCAGGATCTTCTATTTGACAGCAGAACAAAACTCCATTGTGTATGTATACTACAATTTCTTTATCCATTCATCTACTGATAGACACTTTAGATTGCTTCCATACCTTGGCTATTGTGAATAATACTGCAAAGAATATGGGAGTACAGATATATTTGTATATATATATACACACACACACACACACGCAGTGCTAATTTCATTTCCTTTGGGGATTTACCCAGAAGAGGGATTGCTAGGTCACATTGTAGTTCTATTTTTAATTATTATTATTATCATTATTATACTTTAAGTTCTAGGGTATATGTGCATAACGTGCAGGTTTGTTACATATGTATACTTGTGCCATGTTGGTGTGCTGCACTCATCGACTCGTCAGCACCCATCAACTCGTCATTTACATCAGGTATAACTCCCAGTGCAATCCCTCCTCCCTCCCCCCTCCCCATGATAGGCCCCGGTGTGTAATGTTCCCCTTCCCGAGTCCAAGTGATCTCATTGTTCAGTTCCCACCTATGAGTGAGAACATGCGGTGTTTGGTTTTCTGTTCTCGTGATAGTTTGCTAAGAATGATGGTTTCCAGCTGCATCTGTGTCCCTACAAAGGAAACACACTCATCATTTTTTATGGCTGTATAGTATTCCATGGTGTATATGTGCCACATTTTCTTAATCCAGTCTGTCACTGATGGACATTTGGATTGATTCCAAGTCTTTGCTATTGTGAATAGTGCCACAATAAACATACGTGTGCATGTGTCTTTATAGCAGCATGATTTATGATCCTTTGGGTATATACTCAGTAATGGGATGGCTGGGTCATATGGTACATCTAGTTCTAGATCCTTGAGGAATCGCCATACTGTTTTCCACAGTGGTTGAACTAGTTTACAATCCCACCAACAGTGTAAAAGTGTTCCTATTGCTCCACATCCTCTCCAGCACCTATTGTTTCCTGACTTTTTAATGACTGCCATTCTAACTGGTGTGAGATGGTATCTCATTGTGGTTTTGATTTGCATTTCTCTGATGGCCAGTGATGATGAGCATTTTTTCATGTGTCTGTTGGCTGTATGAAATGTCTTCTTTTGAGAAATGTCTGTTCATATCCTTTGCCCACTTTTTGATGAGGTTGTTTGTTTTTTCTTGTAAATTTGTTTGAGTTCTTGGTAGGTTCTGGATATTAGCCCTTTGTCAGATGAGTAGACTGCAAAAATTTTCTCCCATTCTGTAGGTTGCCTGTTCACTCTGATGGTAGTTTCTTTTGCTGTGCAGAAGCTCTTTAGTTTAATTAGATCCCATTTGTCAATTTTGGCTTTTGCTGCCATTGCTTTTGGTGTTTTAGACATGAAGTCCTTGCCCATGCCTATGTCCTGAATGGTACTACCTAGGTTTTCTTCTAGGGTTTTTATGGTATTAGGTCTAACATTTAAGTCTCTAATCCATCTTGAATTAATTTTCGTATAAGGAGTAAGGAAAGGATCCAGTTTCAGCTTTCTACTTATGGCTAGCCAATTTTCCCAGCACCATTTATTAAATAGGGAATCCTTTCCCCATTTCTTGTTTCTCTCAGGTTTGTCAAAGATCAGATGGCTGTAGATGTGTGGTATTATTTCTGAAGACTCTGTTCTGTTCCATTGGTCTATATCTCTGTTTTGGTACCAGTACCATGCTGTTTTGGTTACTGTAGCCTTGTAGCATAGTTTGAAGTCAGGTAGCGTGATGCCTCCAACTTTGTTCTTTTGACTTAGGATTGTCTTGGCAATGCAGGCTCTTTTTTGGTTCCATATGAACTTTAAAGCCGTTTTTTCCAATTCTGTGAAGAAACTCATTGGTAGCTTGATGGGGATGGCATTGAATCTATAAATAACCTTGGGCAGTATGGCCATTTTCACAATATTGATACTTCCTATCCATGAGCATGATATGTTCTTCCATTTGTTGGTGTCCTCTTTTATTTCACTGAGCAGTGGTTTGTAGTTCTCCTTGAAGAGGTCCTTTACATCCCTTGTAAGTTGGATTCCTAGGTATTTTATTCTCTTTGAAGCAATTGTGAATGGAAGTTCATTCCTGATTTGGCTCTCTGTTTGTCTGTTACTGGTGTATAAGAATGCTTGTGATTTTTGCACATTAATTTTGTATCCTGAGACTTTGCTGAAGTTGCTTATCAGCTTAAGGAGATTTTCGGCTGAGACAATGGGGTTTTCTAAATATACAATCATGTCATCTGCAAACAGGGACAATTTGACCTCTTCTTTTCCTAACTGAATACCCTTGATTTCTTTCTCTTGCCTGATTGCCCTAGCCAGAACTTCCAACACTATGTTGAATAGGAGTGGTGAGAGAGGGCATCCCTGTCTTGTGCCAGATTTCAAAGGGAATTTTTCCAGTTTTTGCCCATTCAGTATGATATTGGCTGTAGGTCTGTCATAAATAGCTCTTATTATTTTGAGGTACGTGCCATCAATATCGAATTTATTGAGCGTTTTTAGCATGAAGGGCTGTTGAATTTTGTCAGAGGCCTTTTCTGCATCTATTGAGATAATCATGTGGTTCTTGTCTTTGGTTCTGTTTATATGCTGGATTACATTGATTGATTTGCCAATGTTGAACCAGCCTTGCATCCCAGGGATGAAGCCCACTTGATCATGGTGGATAAGCTTTTTGATGTGCTGCTGAATCCGGTGTGCCAGTATTTTATTGAGGATATTTGCATCGATGTTCATCAGGGAGATTGGTCTAAAATTCCCTTTTTTTGTTGTGTCTCTGCCAGGCTTTGGTATCAGGATGATGTTGGGCTCATAAAATGAGTTAGGGAGGATTCCCTCTTTTTCTATTGATTGGAATAGTTTCAGAAGGAATGGTACCAGCTCCTCCTTGTACCTCTGGTAGAATTCAGCTGTGAATCCATCTGGTCCTGGACTTTTTTTGGTTGGTAGGCTATTAATTATTGCCTCAATTTTAGAGCCTGCTATTGGTCTATTCAGGGATTCAACTTCTTCCTGGTTTAGTGCTGGAAGAGTGCAAGTGTCCAGGAAATTATCCATTTCTTCTAGATTTTCTAGTTGACTTGCGTAGAGGTGTTTATAGTATTCTCTGATGGTAGTTTGTATTTCTGTGGGGTCGGTGGTGATATCCTCTTTATCATTTTTTATTGTGTCTATTTGATTCTTCTCTCTTTTCTTCTTTATTAGTCTTGCTAGCGGTCTCTCAATTTTGTTGATCTTTTCAAAAAACCAATTTCTGGATTCATTGATTTTTTGGAGGGTTTTTTGTGTCTCTATCTCCTTCAGTTCTACTCTGATCTTAGTTATTTCTTGCCTTCTGCTAGCTTTTGAATGTATTTGCTCTTGCTTCTCTAGTTCTTTTAATTGTGATGTTAGAGTGTCAATTTTAGATCTTTCCAGCTTTCTCTTGTGGGCATTTAGTGCTATAAATTCCCCTCTACACACTGCTTTAAATGTGTCCCAGAGATTCTGGAATGTTGTATCTTTGTTCTCATTGGTTTCAAAGAACATCTTTATTTCTGCCTTCATTTCATTATGTACCCAGTAGTCATTCAGGAGCAGGTTGTTCAGTTTCCATGTAGTTAAGCGGTTTTGATTGAGTTTCTTAGTCCTGAGTTCTAGTTTGATTGCATTGTGGTCTGAGACACGGTTTGTTATAATTTCTGTTCTTATACATTTGCTGAGGAGTGCTTTACTTCCAATTATGTGGTCAATTTTGGAATAAGTATGATGTGGTGCTGAGAAGAATGTATATTCTGTTGATTTAGGGTGGAGAGTTCTACAGATGTCTGTTAGGTCTGCTTGCTGAAGAGATGAGTTCAATTCCAGGATATCCTTGTTAACTTTCTGTCTCATTGATCTGTCTAATGTTGACAGTGGAGTGTTGAAGTCTCCGATTATTACTGTATGGGAGTCTCAGTCTCTTTGTAAGTCTCTAAGGACTTGCTTTATGAATCTGGGTGCTCCTGTATTGGGTACATATATATTTAGATAGTTAGCTCTTCCTGTTGAATTGATCCCTTTACCATTATATAATGGCATTCTTTGTCTCTTTTGATCTTTGATGGTTTAAAGTCTGTTTTATCAGAGACTAGTATTGCAACCCCTGCTTTTTTTGTTCTCCATTTGCTTGGTAGATCTTTCTCCATCCCTTTCTTTTGAGCCTATGGATGTCTCTGCATGTGAGATGGGTCTCCTGAATACAGCAGATTGATGGGTCTTGACTCTTTATCCAGTTTGCCAGTCTGTGTCTTTTAATTGGACCATTTAGTCCACTTATATTTAAGGATAATATTGTTATGTGTGAACTTGATCCTGCCATTACGATATTAACTGGTTATTTTGCTGGTTAGTTGATGCAGTTTCTTCCTAGCCTCGATGGTCTTTACATTTTGGCATGTTTTTGCAATGGCTGGTACCGGTCGTTCCTTTCCATGTTTAGTGCTTCCTTCAGGGTCTCTTGTAAGGCAGGCCTGGTGGTGACAAAATCTCTAAGCATTTGCTTATCTGTAAAGGATTTTATTTCTCCTTCACTTATGAAATTTAGTTTGGCTGGATATGAAATTCTGGGTTTAAAATTCTTTTCTTTAAGAATGTTGAATATTGGCCGGGCGCGGTGGCTCAAGCCTGTAATCCCAGCACTTTGGGAGGCCGAGACGGGCGGATCACGGGGTCAGGAGATCGAGACCATCCTGGCTAACACGGTGAAACCCCGTCTCTACTAAAAATACAAAAAACTAGCCGGGCGAGGTGGTGCGCGCCTGTAGTCCCAGCTACTCCGGAGGCTGAGGCAGGAGAATGGTGTAAACCCAGGAGGCAGAGCTTGCAGTGAGCTGAGATCGGGCCACTGTACTCCAGCCTGGGAGACAGAGCCAGACTCCGTCTCAAAAAAAAAAAAAAAAAAAAAAAGAATGTTGAATATTGGCTTCCATTCTCTTCTGGCTTGTAGAGTTTCTGCCGAAGATCTGCTGTCAGTCTGATGGGCTTCCCTTTGTGGGTAACCCGACCTTTCTCTCTCACTGCCCTTAAGATTTTTTCCTTCATTTCAACTTTGGTGAATCTGGCAATTATGTGTCTTGGAGTTGCTCTTCTCGAGGAGTATCTTTATGGCGTTCTCTGTATTTCCTGAATTTGAATGTTGGCCTGCCCTACTAGGTTCGGGAAGTTCTCCTGAGTGATAGCCTGAAAACTGTTTTCCAACTTGGTTCCATTATCCCCCTCACTTTCAGGCACCCCAATCAGACGTAGATTTGGTCTTTTTACATAATGCCATACTTCTTACAGGCTTTGTTCATTTCTTCTTCTTCTTTTTTCTTTTGGTTTCTCTTCTCACTTCATTTCATTCATTTGATCCTGAATCGCTGATACTCTTTCTTCCAGTTGATCGAGTCGGTTACTGAAGCTTGTGCTTTTGTCACGTATTTCTCGTGTCATGGTTTTCATCTCTGTCATTTCGTTTATGACCTTCTCTGCATTAATTATTCTAGCTATCAATTCTTCCACTCTTTTTTCAAGATTTTTAGTTTCTTTGCACTGGGTACGTAATTCCTCCTTTAGCTCTGAGAAGTTTGATGGACTGAAGCCTTCTTCTCTCATCTCGTCAAAGTCATTCTCCATCCAGCTTTGATCCGTTGCTGGCGATGAGCTGCACTCCTTTGGAGGGGGAGATGCGCTCTTATTTTTTGAATTTCCAGCTTTTCTGCCCTGCTTTTTCCCCATCTTTGTGGTTTTATCTGCCTCTGGTCTTTGATGATGGTGACGTACTGATGGGGTTTTGGTGTAGGTGTCCTTCCTGTTTGATAGTTTTCCTTCTAACTGTCAGGACCCTCAGCTGTAGGTCTGTTGGAGATTGCTTGAGGTCCACTCCAGACCCTGTTTGCCTGGGTATCAGCAGCAGAGGCTGCAGAAGATAGAATACTGCTGAACAGCGAGTGTACCTGTCTGATTCTTACTTTGGAAGCTTCCTCTCAGGGGTGTACTCCACCGTGTGAGGTGTGGGGTGTCAGTCTGCCCCTAGTGGGGGATGTCTCCCAGTTAGGCTACTCAGGGGTCAGGGACCCACTTGAGCATGCAGTCTGTCCCTTCTCAGATCTCAACCTCCATGTTGGGAGATCCACTGCTCTCTTCAAAGCTGTCAGACAGAGTCGTTTGCATCTGCAGAGGTTTCTGCAGCTTTTGTTGTTGTTGTTGTTGTTGTTTAGCTGTGCCCTGTCCCCAGAGGTGGAGTCTACGGAGACAGGCAGGCTTCATTGTGCTGCTATGAGCTCCACCCAGTTCAAGCTTCCCAGCGGCTTTGTTTACCTACTTAAGTCTCAGCAATGGCGGGCACTCCTCCCTCAGCCTCGCTGCTGCCTTGCGGTTAGATCGCAGACTGCTGTGCTAGCAATGAGGGAGGCTCTGTGGGTGTGGGACCCTCCCAGCCAGGTGTGGGATATAATCTCCTGGTATGCCCGTTTGCTTAAAGTGCAGTATTGGGGTGGGAGTTACCCGATTTTCCAGGTTTTGTGTGTCTCAGTTCCCCTGGCTAGGAAAAGGGATTCCCTTCCCCCTTGTGCTTCCCAGGTGAGGCGATGCCTCGCCCTGCTTCAGCTTTCGCTGGTCAGGCTGCAGCGGCTGACCAGCACCAATTGTCCGGCACTCCCTAGTGAGATGAACCCAGTACCTCAGTTGAAAATGCAGAAATCACCGGTCTTCTGTGTCGCTCACACTGAGAGTTGGAGACTGGAGCTGTTCCTATTCGGCCATCTTGCTCCGCCCCTCCTATTTTTAATTTTTTGAGTAACCTCCATATTGTTTCCCATAATGGCTGCACCAATTTACATTTCCCCCAACAATGAACAAAAGTTGCCCTTTCTTTATACCCTCATCAACACTTGTTATCTTTTATCTTGTTTGATAATAGTTATTCTAACAGGTGTAATTGTAGTTTTGATTTGCATTTTCCTGAAGATCAGTGATGTTAAGCATCTATTCAAATATCTGTGCCATTTATGTCTCCTTTGGTTTATTATTTACTCAGGTTCTTTACTCAAATATATTTACTCAAGTTCTTTACTCAAAGAATACTAACGTCTACACTCAGGACACATAACTCTCATTCATTTTTCTATGATTTCACATTTTTTTCTTCCAAGATCCTGAGTAAAGCATTTTAAAATCAGGTTATTTGTTTTTTTGCTTTTGAATCATGAGAGCTCCTTATCTATTTTAAATATTAACCCCTTAAAAGATATATGGCTTGAAAATATTTTCCCAAATCCATAGGAAGCCTTTTCATCTTATTGTTTCCTTTTTTGTACAGAAGTTTTCAGTTTGATGTAGTCCTACTTGTTTATTTTTGCTTTTGTTGCAAGTCCTTTTGTATCCTATTCAAAAAATCATAGCCAAGGTCAATGTCTAGGAGTTTTTCCCCTGTATTTTCTTTAGGAGTTTTATGATTTCAGGTCTTATGCTTAAGTCCTTAATTCATTTTGAGTTTGAGTTTCAGTTGAGCCCAATATGACGCTGAAGCCAAACCCAGAAAAGGGTACTACAGGAAAAAAAAGTATAGGCGGTATCTCTGATAAACATGGGTGCAAAAACCTCCACCAAAGTAATAACAAACTGAATTCAACAGCACATTAAAAGAATCATTCACCATGATCAAGTGACAGTCATCTTAGGGATGCGAAAATCATACAACCTATGCAAACCAACAAATACAGTAACACCACATTAACAGAATGAAGCACAAAAACCATATGATACTTTTAATAGATACAGAAAAAGGATCGGATACAATTGAACATCCTTTCTTAATAAAAACTCTCAAAAAACTAGATATACAGGGAATGTGCCTCAGCACACTAAAGGCCATATATCACAAGCATGCAGCTAACATCATACTCAATAGTGAAAAGTTGCTTTTCTTCTAATACCAAGAACAAGATAAGGATGCCCACTCACCTCATTTTTACTCCACATAGTACTGGAAGTCCTAGCCAGACTAATTAGGAAGAAAAAGAAACAAAAGCATCCAAATCAGAAAGAAAAAGTTAAATAGTCTCTGTAGATACCATGATATTATATGTAGGAAACTCTAACATCTCCACCAAAAACCAGAACAGTCAGAATAAATGTATTAAATAAAGCTGCAGGATACAAAATTCACATGCAAAAATTAGTGGCATTGCTAAAAATTAACAAAAAATTACCCAAAAAAGAAATGAAAGAATGAATCTCACTTATAGTAGCATAAAAATAAACACTTAGGGATAAATTTAACCAAGGAGGTGAAAGACCTGTACACTGAAAATTATAAAACATGGATTACAGAAATTGAGGAAAGCACAAATAAGTGATAAGATATCCCATGTTCAAGAACTGGAAGAATTAATAGTGTTAAAATACCCATACTATCAAAAGCAATCGAAATATTCAATAAAATCTCTACAAACATTCCAACAGTATTTTTCATAAAAATAATAATAAAAAAAAAAATCACTGAAGCATTTTTTAAGGTAAGATGATTGGATGCTTTACCATGGAAATGTTAACATCTTGTCAAAGCACATTATAGAATAAGATCATAGAAATAAACAGTGCCACTGAGAAATAATACGCTCTAAGAAAATTCGCTCAAAAAAATTTGAAGCAAATTTTTGTTTGAAAAGCAATAATTGGGCTGGGCATGGTGGCTCACACCTGTAATCCCAACCCTTTGGGAGGTCGAGCGGGTGGATCACAAGGTCAGGAGATCGAGACCATTCTGGCCGACATGGTGAAACCCCGTCTCTACTAAAAATACAAAAATTAGCTGGGTGTGGTGGCACGCGCTTGTAATCCCAGCTCTACTCTGGAGGCTGAGGCAGGAGAATGGCTTGAACTCGGGAGGTGGAGATTGCAGTGAGCCGAGATTGTGCCACTGCACTCCAGTTAGGGACACAGCGAGATTCCATCTCAAAAAAAAAAAAAGGAAGAGCAATAATTGCCCCAAAAAATGTAATCTGAAACCCTAAAAGACATTTCAGTTTATAAACTATGAGGTAGACCATATTTAGCTGATATGGTTACTATGCATTGCATGCCTATATTAAAATATCTCATGTAACCTATAAATATGTACACTTACTACGTACCCACAAACATTTTAAAGAGTTTTTAAAAAAGTATATACCCTTTACTGATCAATTACATTATACTAAAATATATTATGAAATAATTAGCAATAAATGCAACTTGGTTTTCTCAGCACTGCTTAAACTAGTGGTGAAGAAGAACCCAAACAATGGATTTTATAAATAAATTTCAGTGCATTTATAATATGGGATAATATGTGACCACTGAACGTAGCACTACATACAGAATTATGTTGACATGCAAAATGTATTTTGGTATATCAAGTAAGAATAAGGTTCAGTTTGATTATACATATGAAAATAAATAAATGAAATTAAAAATTATGAGGTGATATATTTTGTGAACTTACATTTAATTCCTCAATTAGCAAAAATTTAAGCAAGTGATGCTGTAACCTAGGTTTTTTCTTCAATAAAAATTTTCTAGGATTCACAACTATCAATTTTTTTTGGGGAGGGGATGGAGTCTTGCTCTGTCGCCCAGGCTGAACTACAGTAGCGTGATCTCGGCTCACTGCAAGCTCCACCTCCTGGGTTCACGCCCTTCTCCTGCCTCAGCCTCCCGAGTAGCTGGGACTACAGGCACCCACACCACGCCCAGCTAATTTTTTGTATTTTTAGTAGAGATGGGGTTTCACCATGTTAGCCAGGATGGTCTCGATCTCATGACCTCTTGATCTGCCCGCCTCAGTCTCCCAAAGTGCTGGGATTACAGACAACCATCAATTTTTAATAAAAATAATATCTTTACAATGAAGTCTGTTTTATCCCACAGCACTTATCATCTTATGTTAAATATCATACACTTATATTTACCATTTATTGTATATTTTTCTGTCTCCGCTCACAAGAGTGTAAGCCCAATAAGGTAACAGACTTTGTTTTTTTTTAATTTACAGAAATATTCCAAACTTCTACAACAATGCTAAGTATATAGTAGGCTCTCAATACATATTTATTAAAAAACGAATGCATGAATTATTCTCTGTGATGCATATAAAGCAATAAGGCATGCTCTATCACACTTATACAACTTAGGAAAAAATTAGCTTTCCATTCTTGAAATGTCATTACTCTTCTTAATGTCAGTCCTATGGCTTAATTTACAAACACAGATTCATTTGGAACAGATTTTGAAATTACTAATCTGAGTGTAAATCTTTATTTTAGTAGGGAACTCACTTATTTACATAAGATTTTGAAATTACTACTTTGAGTGCAAATCTTAATTTTAGTAGTGCACTCACTTACCTACATAGTCTATATACATGATGCATAGTGTATGAGAAAAAAGAGTCAAAATATTTATTTATTTTGCTATTTCTATACCTATTACAGGACTTCTATTTCTATACTCCAGTGTATCAGCACCATAACCTAGGTATTTAAATAAATTTCATTTGTCTGGTCATATCTGCCATAAATAATTCATTTTGTTGGTACACACTTCACTTGAGAATAGAAATCATTAGAAAGGTGGATTTAATAAATATTGTAAAACCAGAGAACAGAACTGGGTTGGGCAATGAGAGCCAATGAATAGATGATATGAGAGAAATGGGAGGATGACGATCGAGAGGCTAAGGGCTTTGAGCTATATGAAAAAGATTTGAACTAACTGCAAGAAAGAATTTGAGGCTGGGCGCGGTGGCTCATGCCTGTAATCCCAGCACTTTGGGAGGCTGAAGTGGGCAGATCACAAGGTCAGGAGATCGAGACCATCCTGGCTAACACGGTGAAACCGTGTCTCTACTAAAAATACAACAACAAACAAACAAACAAACAAACAAACAAACAAACAAAACTAGCCGGGCGTGATGGCGAGCGCCTGTGGTCCCAGCTACTCGGGAGGCTGAGGCAGGAGAATGGTGTGAACCCAGGAGGCAGAGCTTGCAGTGAGCTGAGATTGAGCTACTGCACTCCAGCTTGAGCAACAGTGCGAGACTCTGTCTCAAAACAAACAAACAACCAACCAACACACAAAAACAAAAACAAAACCCAAAGAATTTGATAGGAAGTTAAAAAAAAAAAAAAAGACGAATAAAAAGAAATACTGACTAGTACCCAAGCCCCAGCAGACATTAAGCACTGTGTATTTGGAGTAAGCACAACTGCAGAGTTACATTAATTTCTCTAATAATATTCAACAGCTTAAAAGTATACTGAATGAAAGGTTAGGTTAACCAAGATTAGGGAGTGGAATGAAATGAAATTCAGTTAGAATGGAAGAAAGATGGAAATACATATTCTCTACCCTCCATTGAACTACCAAACTAAAACAATAAATTCGAATATTTCCCACCTTATGAACATTCTAAGTATATATATCTTAATACTGATTTTAGTTCATATTTTAGCTAATATTGGTTAAAAATCATGTTCTGGCTCAGTTAAAAATCTGACTCAAGCTAATGGCAGAGCTGATAAATAATCTTTAAATTTCTACAGATTAGATTGCCAGTTCTCCAGGCAATAAATTCTCTTAGGTGTTTTTTAGCTGAAAATGTCTTGATTTCCTCTTCATTTCTGAAGTAAAATCCTATGTGTGAAACTTTACATTTTTAACAAAATCATTTGGGAACCAATATTTTAATAGCTAGAAAGTTTCTGAGCTATTCCCAGCTAGAGCTAAAGAGGTAATGATTTTTTTATACCATGTGAATCCTTTTATCCCCTCTTCACAATTCTGGTAAAAACAGAACAAAACAAAACAAAACACTCATAACCAAGCACATTCATTTAACAAATTCATTCAACCAAAATTTACTTTCTGCTACACACCAAGCAGTCAATATATGGGGTAACCAATGGCTTATGATGGGGCCTGGCATAAAAAGATAAATTTAGGCAAACAGATATCCTCTCTTAGCAGTCTGAGCTATACCCAAAAGAATATAAATCATTCCATTATAAAGACACATGTATATGTATGTTCATTGCAGCACTATTCACAATAGCAAAGACACGGAAGCAACCTAAATGACCATCAGTGATAGACTGGATAAAGAAAATATGGTACATGTACACCATGGAATACTATTCAGCCATAAACAAGAACGAGATCGTGTCATTTGCAGGAGGGAGCTGGAGGCCATTATCCTTAGCAAAGTTATACAGGAACAGACAACCAAATGCTGCATATTCTCACTTAGAAGTGGAAGCTAAATGATAACACATGAACACATAGAGGGGAATGACATACTGGGGCCTATCAGAGGGTGAAGGATGGGAGGAGGGAGAGGATCAAGAAAAATAACTAATGGGTACTAGGCTTAATACTTGGGTGATAAAATAATCTCTACAGCAAATCCCATGATACAAGTTTATCTATGTAGCAAACCTGTCCACATACCCTGAACTTAAAATAAAAGTTAAAAAAAAGAAATCCAAGTCAACAGAGAGTAAGCTAGTGAGACATGTCACAGAGAAATGACAGCTGAAAGGCTACAATGTAGAGTGGGTCAAAGGGTCATGACAGCTATGTGAAAGAAGTTCAGAGGAGGCAAGAGTAAGTCATGGAGAGAACAAGAGTGGACAGAATTTAAGTTTCTTCTGAAGAAGAAACAACATGGCCCACAAAAGAGAGATGGCAAAGGTCTTGCCCCAGAACTGTCCCACTGGTTCTTGCAGTTCCAGTTCCAGGGTCCTTTCATGTACAGAATACAATAGGCTTCATGTGCATAGTCAGTGAGTTTCTGATTTTCCATCTAAGGGGAGCCTAAGTAGAAGCTGACATTTGAATAATTATCTCACCATTCATTTCTATGAGGACACATGGTACTCTATGTAAATTTACATATGAAGCTCTGCATCCTGAGTGCACATCTACATGCAGGACATAGAACTCTCCTGTAGTTTTCTATGATTTCACATTTCTTCTCTTCACAGAATCTTGACTCTATGAGGTAAGCTACAGTCTGAACAAGTAAGCTTTGAGTGGGCATGGAAGACTTGTGTATTACTAATATTTCCATCTTATAGATTCTGTGAGGGAAGACAGGCCATGTGTCTAGTTGGAAGAGTATTTGTTTTGTGGCTGTGAAACTCTAGATGGGAATTCTGGCTCCATTGCTAGTCATGTGACTTTAGTCTGTTCTCATGCTGCTAAATAAAGACATACCTGAGACTGGGAAATTTATAAAGGAAAGAGGTCTAATTGACTCACAGTTCCACATGGCTGGGGAGGCCTCACAATAACGTGGAAGACAAATGGGGAGCAAAGTCTCGTCTTACATAGTGGCAGGCAAGAGAGCATGTGCAGGGAAACTCCCCTTTATAAAACCACCAGATCTTATGAGACTTATTCACTATCAGGAAAGCACAGGAAAGACCTGCCCCCATAATTCAACTGCCTCCCACCAGGTCCCTCCCACAATATGTGCAGATTATTACAATTCAAGGTTAGATTTGGGTGGGGACACAGAGCCAAGCCATATCCACCACTTTTATCCACCAATCCTTAGTTGATGTCAATTAAAAAATATATATTTAAAAATTTCACTCTCAAGTAGGTTGTGGAAATACAGTATGTAGCAGCAGTTACTAGCAGCACATGGTAGACAGCCAATAATCTTTACTTCCATGCATGACTTGCTCTTCTGAAACCCACTCATAACTCAATTGTATCCTTCAGCCCAAGCATTTTTACATGTTCATGAAAATAAATTCAGGTGATATTCAAGCCTGGATACTCTTATCTTCCAGATTCTTTTTGAAGACACTGCTCCATATTCTTCCTTCCTTCTTGATATCCTAAGGTGCCTTCTTTTATCATTTCCTTTCTTCTGAAAAAGCTTCCTTTAGCCATTCTTTCAGTTAAGGATTCCTGGCAATACATTCTGTTTGTTTTTCTTCAGCTGAGAATGTCTTGATTTCCGGTTTATTTCTGAAGGATACAGGATTTTGAGCTGACAGTTCTTGTTTTAGAATTTGAAAAATGTCCCACTTCCTTCCAGACTCTGCGGCTTGTGATGAGAAATCTACTGTCATTAGAACTGTTTGTCACCAATAAGTAAGGTGTCATCTTTCTCTTGCTGCTGTCGAGGTTTTATCTTTTTCTTCAGTTTTCAGAAATTTGACTATGATGGATTTTGGTATGGATTTCTCTGAAGCTGCCCTCTTTGGAAGTTTACCTTAACTTCTTGAATCTGCAGGTTTATGTCTTTTGCAAAAATTGGAATATTTTCAGCCATTTTTTTATTCCTTTCCTACCTTTTTCACCTCTCCTCTGGGACTCTAAGGACATTAATGTTACATCTTTTGTTATAGTCCCACAGTGCCCTGAGGGCTGTTTTCATTCTTTTCTTCAGTCTTCTTTTTCTCTGTTTTTCATATTGGTCAATTTCTATTGCTCTGTCTTCTAGTTCCCTGATTCCTGATTTATTTCCTTCCTTCCTTCCTTCCTTCCTTCCTTCCTTCCTTCCTTCCTTCCTTCCTTCCTTCCTTC
>NC_045434.1:124383176-124397429 GCF_002776525.5 Piliocolobus tephrosceles | reverse complement strand
GGCTGGAGTGCGGTGGCGCTATCTCAGCTCATTGCAAGCTCCGCCTCCCGGGTTCGCGTCATTCTCCTGCCTCAGCCTCCAGAGTAGCCGGGACCACAGGCGCCCGCCACCACGCCCGGCTAATTTTTTGTATTTTTAATAGAGACGGGGCTTCACCGTGTTTGCCAGGATGGTCTCAATCTCCTGACCTCGTGATCCGCCCGCCTCGGCCTCCCAAAGTGCTGGGATTACAGGCGTGAGCCACCGTGTCGGCCCCCTGATTCTTTCTTATGTTCTCTCATTTTACTATTGAACACATCAATTGAGTTTTGTATTTAAGTGACTACATTTTTAAGTCCGAAATTTGCATCTTTAAATCTTCTAACTACTTTGATGAGACTTTCTGTTGTTTCATTTGTTTCAGTCACACTTATAGTTGCTTAATGCAATTTTATAATGGAGGCTTTAAGATTTCTGCCAGATAATTATAGTATCTCTGTTATGTTAATGTGGGCATCTATCAATTCTTTTTTAAGATCCAGCTTGAGGTTTTCCTGGGTCTTGGTATGATGAGTAATTCTTAATTGAAATCTTGACAATTTTGGTATAATATTAAGAGACTCTCGATCTTACTTAAACTTTATGTTTCTGCTATCCTTCCTTGGTGTCAATCTGGCAGGGGAAGTGGAGAACGCCACCTCCTTAATGCCAGACAGAAGCCCAGGTATCTTACTTGGCTTTCTTGGACACCCGAGGGGCATGGCTTCTGGTTACTGCTGGAAGGAGGTGAGAATTCTGCTCTCCAGTAAGCCTGCACTGATACACCCCTGGCTGAGAGGTGCAGGCACGCCTTGTTGCTGCTCCCTAGTTGGCCTTCACTGACACCGTAAGGAGGAGGAAAGGAGAGTGGCCTTATTACCACATGGTGGTGATGAAGGTCCCGAGTCTCTACTAGACCTCCTCTACTACTACTGCAGAAGGGAGGAAGAGGGACACCTCATTACTCTCAGGTGAGGGTAGAAGTCCAGGCTTCTGACATGGGATGGGGGTGAGGGCTCATTTTTCCCCAGTGGGGATGTGAGACTGCTTGGCAAGGGTGGACATCTAAGATCCCTACTTGTCCTTTGCTTGCATGGATGGGTGTAGGGATGGAATATTTATCTGTGGTGTTGGGTAAAGTAGAGGATTTATGTCTAAAAGTTTTCTCTCTTGCTAGGCTGCCCCTTTCCTGGTTCTTTGGTTAGAGAGAGCAAATTGTCTGTGCCTATTGTTGTTTCTGGGTTGTTGGGCTTCTTTGGCTCCAAGTGTGAGATATGTGATGAAAAAAATCCCAGGTAACCCACCACTGTGTTGTTTCTCGGGTCTTGAGATCCCTAGCCAATCTGCCTTCTCTCCACCTTTCAGTCTTCTTATATGAGTTTTATATATAAGGGTCTTTAGTTGTATATTGTGGGAGGCACAGAGAAAAGTAAATCTATTCCATCTTCTTGGAAGCAAAAGTCTGCCTCCATTAGCTTTCTAATACATAGTATTTCCACCTTAGATTGTAGGTATTTCATAGGACAATGTTAATTCTGATTGTCAAATTAGCAACATGAACTCTTTACACTCCACCCTTTTGCCAGAGAATATGTGATGCTAAACTTTCTGCTTTCCAATTATGATCAATGCTAAGTAGTGAGAAGTCATTATTAATGGAGTATTACCAGTGACTTCACAGTCTAGTCATATAAAAAGTTTTGTCCGTAGGTCAATTCAGACTACAAAACCTGAATGAGAAATTCTTATGCTAAAATGTGCTGATAGTACTAAGCCCATGTTGAGCAACATTATTTTTAAAAAGTATATGAATAATTTTTAAAGTCTAATTTTTATTATTTTAGGGGTGTTATTAAGAGTACAATTCACTACATCTCACAGCATCCCTTTAAGAGGACAAGGGAAGAAAGAAGTTCCCTCAGCTTTGTACTACAAGAAGCTGAACAACCAATTTATTTTAATATTTTAAAAGTTATAAAGCCAATAATTTCCTTCTTTGGCTGCCAGGAACCTCAGGATCAAATTCAGTAATGACATAGATTTTCACACCCTTGATTTCATTTTGTTTCTCAATTGAGATTTTACTTTTACCCAGATTTCCTCATGTGTTGTTTTTCCAGTAGGACAGTATGCATTTGGGTACCTGATCTCATTTATTTCAGAAACACATGGGTGAATAAATATATTAGAAAAACACAGTGGGTTCATAAGCCCTCAACAGGACAGGAAATAAACCTCAGGTCTCTTCTTAACTCATCAGAGGAACTTAATACATGCTGCCATTTTGATCCCAAATGTCCTCCTTTTCAAGAGGCCCAAAAAAGAATCTATTTTCCTTTGGTCACATAACTTACATTGTATTTGTGAGATGGAGACTTTTAAAAGGGACAGACAAACACAATGATTACCTGGAGGACTGAAGCACCACTATGGAGAAACTGAAGACCACTTTCAGCAGAGTCAATTCCACCAGTAGCCAAAATGGGAAATCCAGGCAGAGCACGAGCAATGGAGGTCACAGCTCTCAAAGCAATAGGTCTGATTGCTGTCCCTACACAAAATCAGGATAATCAATGGTTAGCACACTGACCACTTGAGTATACTGTCTTATTTTACTTCTATTACTATCATGTGATGATGGTGTCATACCGGACAAATTTCAAATTACCTCTGTTCAAGATGTGTACATATGTAGTATATAAATGCTACGTTTTAAGGTGTGTTAATTTGTCAATGGATTTTTTTTTTAATTTTAAGGACTTTGATACTAATATTGAATTTAGACATGTTATACAAGTAGGTGTAGCAAACAGAATTCTTTATGCACGCATATTATATGCATATTACACTTTGATATACAGTAATGTGTAAAAGACTACATAGAACATTTGAGCATCGGTGGCTCATGCCTGTAATCCCAGCACTCTGGGAGGCCGAGGTGCGTGGATCACCTGAGGTCAGGAGTTTGAGAGCAGCGTGGCCAACGTGGCGAAATCCCATCACTACTAAAAATACAAAAACAAAAATTAGCCAGGCGTGGGGGCAGGCGCCTGTAATCCCAGCTAGCTGGGAGGCTGAGGCAGGAGAACTGCTTGAATCCAGGAGGCAGAGGTTGCAGTGAGCCGAGATCACACCACTGCACTCCAGCCTGGGTGACAGAGTGAGACTCTGTCTCAAAAACAAACAAACAAAAACAACAAGGAACAGCAGATTTTGAAAAGAAAAACAATCACATATAGTGCATCAATAGACATACAGCTATGTTATGTTTCTGCAGAGTACTAAGCAGCTGTTGTGAACATAGACTCTGTAAAAAAAGGCAAGGTGCTGATGAACTTACAGATTCCATGTTGCTTTTTATATGTACTTCCCACAATTTGAAAAAAAAAATAGGGAGTCTAATTCAATTTTTCACATATTAGAAAGTTTTAATCAAGTTAAAGATAATTTACTAGAATCCAGTAATTAGAGTGTTTGCATTTAGTATTTAAATATTTAATTAGCCAGACATTACCAGTATATTATTCCCTAATAGTAATAAAAATTGTATGGATGGAAAGAATACTTTGGGGCTAGTTTTTAAATGAATATATTGTACTAAAGCTACTTTGAATTCTCAAATGTTAAACATCCCAGAGTACATTGATGCTTTCATAATAAAGGAATATAATTTGATATTCCTGGTGTTCCCTTATAAGTCAGGGGTCCTTTAAGCATTTTCTGAACTAAAGACAGTTCAATTTATGCAAGAATATGACATTGCCTTAAACCAGGGCTCCACAAACACCATAACCAAACAACTGGTTCAGCCTCATGTGGTGAGTTCTTTGTTATCACCTCCGCCACCACTAGTCACCAGCAATATCAATATGTATTTACTGGAGTGCTTACTCTGAGGTATCACACACAGCTTTCCTTTAAAAACTGGCCAGAACTTTAAATTAAATTAAATTTAATTTAAAAAATAAAATAAAATAATTAAATAAGAAAAGAAACAAAAAGTTAAAAAAACAAGCTTTCAATCTGAAAGGGCTAGATACCACATGATTCCAACGATATGACATTCTGGAAAAGGAAAAACTGTGGAGACAGTGAAAATATCAGTGGTTGTAAGGAGTGAACGGGAGGGATAAACAGGCAGAGCAAAGAGGATTTTTAGGACAGTGAAAATACTGTATATACTATAATGATGGATGCATGTTGTTATACATTTACACACAAAAAAAACCCACTTAGAGAATGTATCTGTTACACTTGTAGAATGCACAACATCAAATGTGAAACCTGTTGTAAAGTTTGGACTTTGGGTGATTAGGCTGTATGTGTCAATGCAAGTTCATCGATTATAACAAATGTATCACTCTAGTGGGGAATGTTGATAATGAAGGAGGTCATGCACGTGTTGGAGCCGTGGATATACTGAGTATCTGTGTACCTTCTTCTCAATTTTGCTGTGAACCTAAACTGCTCTAAAAAAGAAAGTCTAAAAAAGAGGCTGGGAGTGGTGGCTCACACCTGTAATCCTAGCACTTTGGGAGGCCGAGGCAGATGGGTCACCTGAGATCAGGAGTTTGAGACCAGCCTGGCCAATTTGGTGAAGCCCCATCTCTACTAAAAAATACAAAAATTATCTGGACGTGGTGGCACACACCTGTAATCCTAACTACCCAGGAGGCTGAGGCAGGAGAATTGCTGGAACCCGGGAGGCAGAGGCTGCAGTGAGCTGAGATCGCGCGCCACTGCACTCCAGCCTGGACAACAAGAGCAAGACTCCGTCTCAAAAATAATAATAATAATAATAATAAAATAAAATATAGGTGGCTTTCTTTTTATCCTGTTCATATCTGTTTCAGATAAAATTGAACCTTTTCACGACTAATGCTTTTGTACTCAACACAAAAATGTCTGTGGAAATGTCTACTTGTGGCTCCCACACCTAAAACATCTTCCTCTACATATTACCATAGTATTTCTTAGTTAGGAATATTGAGTACTGACACTTCAAAATTCATAACAGACATTTTGAACACAAAGTGTTAAGTTGGGCAAATTAGAAAATGGACATTAAGATTCTAATTCTATATTATCTATCAGTGATTCCTCGCAGTTTTTATGTTTTAACCTAAAAAGGCTAATAGTGGACAGAATTTATAGTGAGAATACAAAAACACACATATGTATATATGCATCTTTAGTTATACTAAAAAATCTACATAACAATAAAAGTTAAATGAAGGCATTTTTCAAGAAATCTATAACAAACTTTTTGATAGACACACAGCTATCTCTGCACAATATAACTGACACAGTCAATACATATTAACCCAATGGCTTCTTTACATACACACTACTTTGAAGTAATAAAGAAATATTGGTTTTTTTCCCCCTTATTTAGTTGACCCAAGAGAGTAAATTTGAGCTAAGTAGATAAATAATTTATTTCTACCTCCACTGTTAGAAGACTATCATTAACAGTAAGGGGTAAAATTTCAAAGTGGTATACAGGGATTTGGCCACATATTCCAATTGATATTAATGGACATAAAATGGCAACACAGCTTTGAAAAATCAACCAGTGACACTTAAAGGGCAACATTACCACACAGGTGTTAAAAAAATCAGCAAATTCTTATTGCCATTTGAAGATGTTCAATTAGGTCAATAAGACATTTTCTAATTTATGTTTTTATTCCTTTCTAAGGATTTTTATAATGTACCTAATGAACAGAAAAACATTTCAAAAATAAAAGTATTTTTTTAAATGTAAGAGTAACTATGTTCTCTGAGGAAATGAGATCCAAAAAAATGAAGAAATGATCTCTCTGTTGCTGGACTATAGTAAAGTCAGTTTTTATTTCCATTATAAACCCAATTTGATTTTTATAGCTCAACTGATTTAACATGAAATATAATCTACTTGTTCTCAGCATTTTTATGGGGAATAGGTTTTAAGAATGACTTCACCCACTAAGAATGGTTTCTAGAAGGAAATTGAAGGTATATAAAAAGATCTTTCTAAATTGTTATACAGAATTTATTTTTAGTTTTAAAATGACAAATGAAATAATAATAGGTTCAAGATAAAAATAAAACTTTTGGTTTAAAAGAAAATACATATATCAATGCCATACAAAATTGTACATATGCCAATGAAAATCATAAAGACTTCCTGAATTACAATTATCGAGATAAAAGTCTTTTAAAATTCTGTCACTGCTACAGCCATGAATGATTTTAGACCCAAGACTAGGGAGGAAGAAGCCAGTGTGAGAAGTTCAAGGAATGTGTATATGGGCTCTATCCTTAAGGAAACAACAAGGTTTAAATCAAGAAATTGAAATCCTATACACTTAAATGAACTAATAGGTAACATGCAATTTAAATTAAGCCCTCATCTACATGGGGTGGCCAGTTGAACCTAATGGGGAATTCAGTTACATCAAGTCATTCTGCTTCAACTGTGTGGAATTCTCCAATAAAAATCAAGCCATTCTGAGTTCCTACGTTTTGAAACAAGCTGCAGGTTTGAACAAACAAACAAAAAATGAACTGTACTTACGAGTTGCAACATTGCTACCAAGAACTTTGATTTGCATTATGTGGCTCTCCTGGTGGACTAGACTGAACTGTAACTTTTGGTCTCTAATCAATCTAGGCCCTCCATGTAGTCACAATTTAAAATACAAATCAGTGTGTCAAATTCACAGATTGTCTTAGATAAACTACACAGAACATTTTTGGATTGATTCATGTTTTAGAAAAACATTTTAGTAATCCAGAGATTTTGAATTGTTAATCAATCTGATTTTGGTGAAAAGTATTTTTCTTAAGAAAATGAACTCTCGTTTGTCAGATATCATTTTAAATACAATTTCAGACACGCTATCATTGGCTATAGTATTATATATTGATATGTGTGTATTAATGTATTATGACAATCAGGTTCCTTACTCAGTCTTCATTTATCCATTCATCTGTCTATCCACAAAATATTTTTTAAGCACCTATGGCTTTTTTTTCCTGGTTCATCAGTTTGTGTCCTAACTATATATCTACGCTTGACTCACAACACACCAGGTCTTACTGTTGTAGTAGGTTATTTCAAGGTAATAATTTGAATCCAGTTATTCATTCTCTACCAGTATTCCATTAGAAACAATTCACATTTGTTAGAACATTATACATTTTATAAATACTATTAATATGAATTCTATCCAGAAGGCAATTTGAGGATGAACTAGCTACCAACATCAGACAGACAACTGGGTCAACTGCTGAGGTTCAAATCTTAAGTTTCATTTATAAGCTGTGTGACTTTGTGAAACATTTTAAATCTCACTGAATCTCAATTTTGTCATCTATAAAATAATAAAAATTATAATAACATCTTCATAGAACTGTTTTGAAGAATAAATTACATAATATATAAAAGGCCATTTATTATTATTATAATAAAATTATTAAAAGGCCACTTTTATTATTTTACATAATAAAAATTGTAGAAGTGTTTGCTGTTATAATTTGTACTACCCTCAAGGACAATTGCTTTCAGAGGCAGCATTTACGTAGTTTACTTTGACATTGCCTTCTGTGTTCTTGTGTGTTTAGTGATGGAATTAAAACCAATTTTTAAATTGGAGACAAAAGCATGATGCCTGTGATGACAGAACTTTATCCTCTGAAACCTTAAGAGGACCACACACATCCCCTCCTTTTTCTCTTTTCTTAACAGCTGCCATTTAGCAGTGTCATAATGTTGAAGAAGATTACTTTGACTCCAAAGGAAAAAAGTCTCAAAGGCTGACATCAATATATTTAAGAATTTTTTTTTGAGAAGCAAAATGTACATGGATTTTAATGACAATATCTGAACTCAAGTTTATTGGTGAAAAGGAGGCAGAGATGTACTTCGCATGACAAAATCCTTGAAGAAAAAAGGATTTTTTAATGAGCAAGAGAGTATGGGACATATGCTAAATAACTGGAATTTTGAATAATTGAGTTTAATTCTGTTTGTTTTTTTCCCCCTAATCATTTGACTCCTAGGACAGCGACTGTTACACAATTAATTGTTAGAACTAAGTCCACAATAAACTCCCTGATAATAGCTCTAGCTGGCAATAAAACAGAAATTGGGTTATAATACTCATTCGTGCTGTGTATGCGAAAAGAAAATGTAGTTTTAATTTGCTTACATTAATTAAAATATAATGAATTAAGTGGATAACAAATTCATTAGAAATTGAACCTTGACTGTCTAATTGTTAATAGTTTTAGCATCATCCAGAAGAAAAAAAAATTAGTAAATCAAGAATTTCAAGGATTTAGGAGGTGAGAGATTGATTTTTATAAACTATGTATAAATGAAGCACCAACAAATTTATGCTTTACTAAAACAAGTGTAAAATGTTAATGAAGTTAATATACTAATAAACACATGAGACACAGCTATTTAAAAATAACATCTTTACACATGGATGAGAGTCCTCTGAGAATATTTGCATAATTCAACCAGAAACTGAAGTACTAAAAGGATCTAGGGTTAGATGTAGAGATATGTAATTTAAAGAGAAGAAAGGGAAAAAATAAAGTTGATTATTTGATGTTAAATTTAGTTTTTTTAGAAAAGCTAAAAATTTTCTTCTGAAAATGTTTTTAGTTGAATTTTTCATATTTTCTCCAAGTCTTCATATCTTCATAGCTATGTTTATCTGCTTCATAATGCATTCAATATGTTCCTACTGGATTCATATTAAATAACTCAGTACCTAGCCTGTGCCAGGCATTTATTTTTAGCAAGAGAATTAATAATATTTACCAAAGAGAGCCATTCTCCGTTCTGAAAGTGTCAGCTACTGTTAGTGGAATGAGTAGGATCACTCATTCATAGAGTGATTTCCACGTGCAGACACTGAGGCAGGGGTTTCATGTACACTGTGTACTTTAATTATAACTTTAAAGCTAGGCGCTGTCCTCTCTATTTTGTACATAAAGAAGGAGAAGCTCAAGCTGAATAAATAACTTGCCTAGTGTCACACAGTTTAAAAAGGATGTAATATGATTAAATATCAAGTCTCTGTGACATGAAAGTTCCCATTTTCAGTTATTATTGAGAAGTAACTATGCAGCAATTACAAAAAGGATCATCTTTGGATTGTTTTTGCCTAAGAAAACTAGTATCAGTAGGGCCTGATGCTATGAGAACACAGAGTAAGTCCAACCAATTAGGTATAAATCTCAGACCATTTGCTTTATATAATTGTGGCTTTGACAAAGCAAGCTTCTCAACTGCCTAAAACACCGGTTTTCCCTAATTGAAAAACAGGGACATTAATACTAATAATATTCCAGGGAGTTGGGATGTATTAGATGATAAAACTCATGGGAAGGACTTGGAACAGTGCCTAACTTATACTGTATATAAGCTAATATTAGTGTCAAAGCTAGAGAAAATTGATCAGAAAAATAAACATTCAGCTATAACCATATAAGGATAAACACTTAACTTTTAAGGGTTGTTAATATTTATTCCTAGATATAACATTTGGGGATCCTTTTGTAATCCATATGCTATTTCATTAGTTTTCAAATTATGAATATTCGTAGCTTGAGTCTATGGTAGTAAATGTGTGTATCTGTGTGAATAAATCTTTATTAGATTTTTAAGTGTGATTTGCAACGTGTGTGTGTGTCTGTGTATAATATATACATATTCTAAGTCTTTTTTGCAGAATCTGTTCTGTTAGTGCTTAGACAAAAAATTACATATACACTATGTTCCTGGAAGTATTATTTTCTGTAGCAAAGTAGTGAAAAACAATCTAAAGGATCACGAGTAGTTACTCTATTAAATAAATTATAGTTATCAATGTATGATATACTAGAAAATCTTTAAAATTGAGATGCAAATAGCTCTAATTTATAACGTTAAGAGTTAATCACAAGTAGCAGAGCAATATATATGGTATGGTACCATTGTTGGCAAAAAAGTACGTGATTACATTTATTATGTGTGCATGCAAATGCATATAATGTTGAATTTCATATTGTTCACAGGTATCATCTCTGGGAAAGGGGGTGAATCCCACAGTAAAGGCATTACAAAGAACGTGTTTGGTTCTGTGTCCAACATTTTAGATAAAAGATCTACAAACACAACAGAGTGAATAGGATGATCTCTCTTCATCTGTCTTTCTTACACACATATCATATACATCTATATGTATTAAAAGAAATCCTATAAACAGTCTCCAAATATTTGAAGGATAACCATGAAAAAAAGGGCTTATCCTATGTAGAAAATTGGAATGAACATTTCAGCATACATGATTGATTTTATTATTCTTATTTTTATAATTAATTTATTGTAAATTCAGCAATGAAAGTAGCTACAATGGGACTTCCCTGTTCCTTGAATCTTGATGGCTACTTGACAGCAAGATGCAACAGAAAGACTTATCTGTACTACAGGAAATATTGGATTAGTTTTTCTCTTCCAATTCAAAATTTGGGGATACTATAACTTCTTCTTGGTAGTTTAAGAGCAATTTTACATGCTCTACAGTTTTCCAATAGATATCAGTGATTGACTTGGAAAAGAAGCAAGTATGAGTTACAATGAACTTTTAAGATTAAATATGTTAAATATAAATGCTCCTCTTTTGAATATTTTCTAAATCACAGGTATTTTCCTATTTATTTTTGCATACATTGTGCTGGTGACATTACTATGAAATAGGTATTTCTGTCTCTATTTTCATAGACGTGTAAACTGAGATTCAGTAGGGATAAATGTCGCATGCTCAAGATCACTCTGTTAGAAAGTGTGGGTACAGTGTTTGAATCAGGCCTACCTGACTCCCAATACCATGCTCTTAACCACAATGCTATGCTGCTTCCTGATTTTAAATGTCTGGATATAAATTAAGCTTCAGAAAGAAGAGTTAATAATAATAATTGTTATAATTAATAAAGATATATTATTCAGGTATGATAAAAGCATAAAAATTAGCATTATATAAACATAGGCATGATATTAATTGTTGGATAAAAATTAAATTAGAAGTAGAATAGTTAGTAATTGCACAACCAGAGTAATCATATAGCCCAGTTTGCCCAGGAGAGCCCCAGTTTATTATACCCATATTTATTTGTAATTACATGATGTAACAATAGCTATCTACCTTTGGTCTAAATTAAGTATCCCAGTTCAGATGATAAATTATAAAATCATACCAGCTATAACTAAAGATAATTATGTCCAAGAATAATAGGACAAAGACAATTACAGAAGCAAAGTGAAATTTGTTTTAGATCCAAAACCAAATTTATCAGGAGCTTAGAAACTCACTATACTGTCCAACACTCAAAAGATGGCATGAAGAGCTAAATGTCTTTAAATTTGTCACTAGAGAGAAAAATATATGGCATTTACTAGGCATAATTAGTCTATACGTATGTTCTTTCTATTTTCAACCTGTAGGTGGCCACCACAAGCTACACTTATTAAACAACTCATTAGTAGCATTTTCAATACTGTCATCTTCAGATAATTAGCAATTTATTTAAATAACCAATTTCTGTAGAAATAATTGCCACGAAATGCCCTGAACCTACTTTTTATAAACTATAATAAAAGTGTTAAGATAATCCCTGACATTTGCAAATGCCATTAGTTCACCTTTCCTTTTGATAGTGCTATGGCATTATGTTTAAACAATTACCCGATAACACAGCAGTTTAATGAAACAGTACAGTAAGCACATTCTTCAATATGGCCAGAAAGGACACTCAGATTTAGAAAGAACTCCAGTGTGCAGACATGTTTACCCAGAGGAAAAACACATCTAAAAGAAAAAGAATTACTGAATTAAGGACATTATTGCTATTTCCAAGTTGGTTTAGTTTCCATGGTAGAGGCCATAACATATGTACTCTCTTTGGAAACAAGAGAGTTTTTACAAATTGATTCATGTGATAGGCTGGTGTAAACTATAATCATATATATCTATGAATACGTATAATACCTTCATTGTATTATTTGATCTATAACCTTGATGTAGGAACAAGTAGTAAATTTTTCTTACTATCAATCGTAAATGTGTTTTTACTTTAAAAATGGTGTGCACTTTCAAAGTAGAGTTATTGAGGAAACGCATAAATGGTTTTACATCACGGTTAGTATTTATCATTTAAAATAGACCAGAGTTCTAACTCAGTTTCTTCCTTGCTATTCAGTTCCTTATACTACTAAGATCCATTGATGTGGGACTATACAGTGTGTCTTGGTTGTGAGTAGTAAAACTATTTGAAACCTTTATAATTTTTAAGCTGTTGTCCACTTCATATGGAAAAATGAAATTAGAATTCAAAGCCAGTGGCAATATTATTTTTATGGTTAGACTGAAATAACTTGAGAACCTATTAAGTACCAGTTGCTCTGCTAAATTATTCCCTCATTATTTATATCCTCACAACATCATTACAAGTCACATATACATTATCTCCATTTTACAGACAAGGAAATTCAGGCTCAAGGAATTAAATAGTGTGTGCATGTAAGAAAGGCAGGGCTGCATGGTTAAATAATGCATTACAACAATAAGACAATTAGTCTACAATATCACCATAAAATTCATTGCTGGGTTTGAATATGAGGGTTTTTCTTTATTTCCAGATTAACACATGCCTCAGTATCTCCAAATAAGAGCTTCTGGCAATGCTTTTTGCCTACAAATTCAAAGGTTTACCTATAAGTATAAATAGAAGAACTATTAAAAAAAGACGTATTTCCCCAGTCAGGAAATTATTCTCACCTATGACAGACTTAGTGGACTTGAAGTAACATTTCTCATGTTCTTAAGGATGTCCAGAGCAAATGTTACACAGCATACAAACTCACCATTCTATGTGTTTTCAAAAATGATTATTTGCGTAGAAGAAAGAGGAAGATTATAATGACAATGATAATGCCGATGACCACAGTTTCATTTTACTCTTAGGAGAATCCAGGATAACAAGTGGGCATTATTCTGAGAACATACAGAAAAATAACAAAAAAGAGGTTCCACATCCATTAGGATCCTATTACTTCTTCCCCTGGAAAATCACGATTTCTTTTCTCTTTTTTTTTTTATTATACTTTAAGTTCTAGGGTACATGTGTATAACGTGCAGGTTTGTTACATATGTATGTGCCATGTTGGTGTGCTGCACCCATCAACTCGTCAGCACCCATCAATTCATCATTTATATCAGGTATAACTCCCCAGTGCAATCCCTACCCCCTCCCCCTCCCCATGATAGGCCGCATTGTGTGATGTTCCCCTTCCCGAGTCCAAGTGAGCTCATTGTTCAGTTCCCACCTATGAGTGAGAACATGCGGTGTTTGGTTTTCTCTTCTTGTGATAGTTTGCTAAGAATGATGGTTTCCAGCTGCATCCATGTCCCTACAAAGGATGCAAACTCATCCTTTTTTATGGCTGCATAGTATTCCATGGTGTATATGTGACACATTTTCTTAATCCAGTCTGTCACTGATGGACATTTGGGTTGATTCCAAGTCTTTGCTATTGTGAATAGTGCCGCAATAAACATACGTGTGCATGTGTCTTTGTAGTAGCATAATTTATAATCCTTTGGGTATATACCCAGTAGTGGGATGGCTGGGTCATATGGTACATCTAGTTCTAGATCCTTGAGGAATTGCCATACTATTTTCCATAATGGTTGAACTAGTTTACAATCCCACCAACAGTGTAAAAGTGTTCCTATTTCTCCACATCCTCTCCAACACCTGTTGTTTCCTGATTTTTTAATGATTGCCATTCTAACTGGTGTGAGATGGTATCTCATTGTGGTTTTGATTTGCATTTCTCTGATGGCCAGTGATGATGAGCATTTTTCAAGGGGCCGGTGGCTTGTATGAATGTCTTCTTTTGAGAAATGTCTGTTCATATCCTTTGCCCACTTTTTGATGGGGTTGTTTGTTTTTTTCTTGTATATTTGTTTGAGTTCTTTGTAGATTCTGGAAATTAGCCCTTTGTCAGATGAGTAGACTGCAAAAATTTTCTCCCATTCTGTAGGTTGCCTGTTCACTCTGATGGTAGTTTCTTTTGCTGTGCAGAAGCTCTTTAGTTTAATTAGATCCCATTTGTCAATTTTGGCTTTTGTTGCCGTTGCTTTTGGTGTTTAGACATGAAATCCTTGCCCATGCCTATGTCCTGAATGGTATTAC